>NC_092704.1:4591547-4741547 GCF_964275005.1 Diadema setosum | reverse complement strand
AATTAAAAAATGACACCACATGGTGTTGATTTGATATTTGTTGGTGTTAATGTCAATGGTTTAACACCCGTCCAGCTTCAATAAGAGGCCACACCAGCTGGTGTTACTGTGGTTTAAATTTATTTTCACATTTTTTCAAAAATCTAGTATTTTAATGTAAAATTCTTGATCGTCTTGTTTAAATTAAAAATCAACAAGAAGTGCAGTTACTAAGAAACTCTTAAAAACAGTTTTATATTTGGAAATGACACCCGGAGGTGTTAATTTAACACCATAAATGAGCACCGAAAATTTAACACCAGCTCGGTGATCACTATTTAACACCGGACTTTCTGCAGTGTACCGTTGTCATTACTGCCAAGATGAGAATGATGATAAGATAATAGTCATATAGATTTAATATTATTCATTCCTCTCATCTCCATACTCATATGAATATTCTTTACATTATATTTTTGGTATCATTGTTAGCACCATTATTTCTGCCAACATTATATTAAAACACTAGCACTATAGATCCTTTTCTGCATTTATTTCAAAATAAAGTGACACAGTAACCTAGTAATAAAGACACAAAATATACAGTGTAAGATACAAAATCTTGTTTGATAAGATAGATACAATTCGTGCAAAAAAAAGAAAAGAAAAGAAAGTATTATCAGCAATATGTTCTAGCCTGAACCAACTACCCCTCCCCCCATGGTCTAAGACATGAGTGAGTATTATCGTCTTTGTAAAGTGTTTGTATAACAATAATACGAAAACATTCCTTCACTCGTTAAACACTCTACCAGTTAGTGTACTTGACAAAAGGAAGAATCTTCCTTTTGTCAAGTACACAAGTACACAAGTTACATTTGAGTTGTATATAACAACATCTCTATTAATAAGTATAACTGACCGGCATACACAATTAACATAAAGTCATTTTTTTTTTCATTAGTGATATTATATTATTGTAGTTGTAATACTTGTTTTTGTTTTGTATTATAGGTTGATTTTATTGTGCAATGGTTAAGGTAAGATGGATTTTTGTTGTTCTATGCATTTTTTCTTATTGCTACGCTGTATCTTGTGTGTATTTTTAATATGGCCCTTTGTTAACGATGTCTGTAATTCAGCCTCCGGGCTGCAATGGATATTGATGAATAAAACACCTTTTCAATTCAATTCAATTGCAGTATAAGTAGGCCTAAACGTCGTGATTACGATTGTTATTTATCCACAGGTTTTGTTATATGCGTGTTGACACATTGTCATCAACGATACAAGGTGTTTTGTGAATTAATGGACCTATTTGCTGGATTTTTAATCATACGTGTATAATTCGGTCCTCATTAATCATAAAAGTAAAACTAGATTTCCAAGGCATGCGAGTGTAAGAGCGCTGTCACAATTAACTAACATGTTGCCTGATAGAGTGAATGAATGAATGAATGAATGAATGAATGAATGCATGCATGAATGAATGAATGAATGAAATGACTTATTTTTGGCAGTAATTTTGCAGGTTTGTTGCGATGTCAACACGTGGGGTTGTAGGCCATGGGGAAAGGGTGGATCGCGTCGTATTGTACAAAGTTATACCTAGTCTAAAAATTCGACCTATTTTAGCGGACATTTTTAGCCATGATAGTCATTGAATATCCGTCACTAGATGGCGCGATTCTGACGAGCTGTTCACCACTGTGGCAGTCGACCGTCGGTAGACCCATACCAGGGGGAAAAAAATAGGGAACTTGGCTTTTGTGGGCCCTATTATTATAACCTGTTAGCTCTGTGTTAAACCGTGATAGTGATACTCTAAGGGAACTTTAAATCTTCGACATATAGCCCTATACTAAAGGGAAAAAAAATGTTCGGCTCATTCACAAGACCGCTTATATGATCAAAATCGACCTTTCGTCGTCTGAGTTTTTTTTTAGCGTCCGCTACACATTTTCACACTGCCACGAATGACGGAATGGAGGCGCTGTTTTACTTTCTATCATGGGCGTAAATCCCGGGGGGGATGGGGGGGATATATCCCCCCCTGAAATGGAGGAGGGGGGGATGGCCTGTACAATCATCCCCCCCTGAATTTTGAAGAAAAAAAAATGGAGGAAGCAGAAATGTGATTGTATCAATTTTGGCATATTGCATGACGTTTGTACGCCGGCCTTCAGACAGGTAACAGAGCTGAACAGTATTCTATCTTGTAGGAAATCGAGTGCATAATTTTCTCAAGCGCTCGCTCGCGGACATGGACATACACTGTAAGGTATGGCTCAGACGTTGACAACGTCAAATAGTGTAGGCCTACATGTAAACATGCTAAGACGAGAGTAACTTGGGACCATCTGCAAAATATGTACGAAAACAAACAAACAAACAATAACAAAACTATATTGCCATAATTGAACCCCCTCCATTTCCTGAATCATTCATGAGGAACGACAGTGACTGATAATTCAGTCAAGATACATCTATGGGTATACCCAGGGAAGATCAGGGGCGTCGAAAATATCTCGGGGGGGGGGGGGGGGGGGCAAAGGGCATTTGCCCGCCCCTACGAAAGTGTTTAGGCAGGCAAATCATTTATCCCCCAAGCAATTTCCGAGATGAGGACAAATTTCGAACTTTCTTAATGGAATTATTGTCCAAATACCGCCAGAACTACATGAACTATGCACCAAATCGTTGAATTGCAATCATAAACATGCAAAAGCTCCGCTATACTGGATCCCTTTCGATAAGTACACTGTTGAGATAGACGTATATTTCCCTAATTTGTCAAAGAGTGTGCAGCATATCTTTCACTTAACAAAAGGTCCCTCATATGCAGAGGCGTCGATGGGGGAGGGGATGGTTCCCCCATAAAAGTGGGACAAACCAAATCGCAAAAATATAGCTAAAAACGGCAGTTTTTGGGGTGTAAAATGTCAAAATTTTAAAGCTCGCTCGCTCCGCTCGCTCGCATTTAAGCGCTAAGCCATTCCCCTGATGTTGCTTCCAGTGATTGACAGCAGTTGCGCCCGGTGCGCCCCCCCCCCCTAATCTCCAAAGCGAAAAATATAGCTACAAATGGCAGTTTGGGGGACTGTAAGATGTCAAAATTTTTCAAGCTCGCTCGCTTCGCACACTCGCATTTAATCATTATGCCATTCTCATGATGTTGCTGCCATAAATTGCCAGCAGTTTTCGCCCGGTGCTCCCCCTTAATTTCCAAAGCTAAAAATAAAGCTACAAACGGCAGTTTTGGGACTGTAATAAGTCGAAATTTTGAAGCTCGCTCGCTCCGCTCGCTCGGATTTAATCATTATGCCATTCTCCTGATGTTGCTGCCAGTAATTGCCAGCAGTTTTCGCCCGGTGTGCCTCCCCTTAATTTCCAAAGCGAAAAAATACAGCTACAAACGACATTTTCTGCGATTGCAAAATGTCAAAATTTTAAGGCTCGCTTGCTCCGCTCGCTCGCATTTAATCGCTATGGCATTCTCCTGATGTTGCTGCCAGTGATTGACAGCAGTTGTGCCCGGTGCGTCCCCTTTAATTTCCAAAGCGAAAAATATAGCTACAAATGGCAGTTTTGGGGACTGTAAGATGTCAAAATTTTCAAGCTCGCTCACTTCGCACACTCGCATTTAATCATTATGCCATTCTCATGATGTTGCTGCCAGTAATTGCCAGCAGTTTTCGCCCGGTGCTCCCCCCTTAATCTCCACAGCGAAAAACATAGCTACAAACGGCAGTTTTGGGACTGTAAGATGTCAAAATTTTGAAGCTCGCTTCACTCACTCGCATTTAATCATTATGCCATTCTCCTGATGTTGCTACCAGTTATTGCCAGCAGTTTTCGCCCGGTGCTCCCCCCCCCCCCTTAATTTCCAAAGCGAAAAATATAGCTACAAACGGCAGTTTTGGGACTGTAATAAGTCAAAATTTTGAAGCTCGCTCGCTTCGCTCGCTCGCATTTAATCATTATGCTATTCTCCTGATGTTGCTGCCAGTTATCGCCAGCAGTTTTCGCCCAGTGCTCCCCCCTTAATTTCCAAAGCGAAAAATATAGCTACAAACGGCAGTTTTGGGACTGTAATAAGTCAAAATTTTGAAGCTCGCTCGCGTCGCTCGCTCGCATTTAATCATTATGCCATTCTCCTGATGTTGCTGCCAGTAATTGCCAGCAGTTTTCGCCCGGTGTTCCCCCTTAATTTCCAAAGCGACAAAATACAGCCACAAACGACAGTTTGGGGGACTGTAAAATGTCAAAATTTTCAAGCTCACTCGCTTCGCTCGCTCGCATTTAATCGTTATGCCATTCTCCTGATGTTGCTGCCAGTACGAACTGCCAGCAGTTGCGCCCTGTGCGCCCCCTTAATTTCCAAAGCGAAAAAATACAGCCCAAAACGGCAGTTTTTTACTGTAAAATGCCAAAATTTTCAAGCTCGCTCGCTTCGCTCGCTCGCATTTTATTGTTATGCCATTCTCTTGATGTTGCTGTCAGTAATTGCCAGCAGTTTCACCCGGTGCCCCCCTTAATTTCCAAAGCTAAAAATAAAGCTACAAACGGCAGTTTTGGGACTGTAATAAGTCAAAAATTTTGAAGCTCGCTCGCTCCGCTCACTCGCTCAATCATTATGCCATTCTCCTGATGTTGCTGCCAGTAATTGCCAGCAGTTTTCGCCCGGTGTGCCTCCCCTTAATTTCCAAAGCGAAAAAATGCAGCTACAAACGACATTGTCTGGGATTGCAAAATGTCAAAATTTTAAAGATCGCTTGCTCCGCTTGCTCGCATTTAATCGCTATGGCATTCTCCTGATGTTGCTGCCAATGATTGACAGTAGTTGTGCCCGGTGCGTCCCCTTTAATTTCCAAAGCGAAAAATATAACTACAAATGGCAGTTTTGGGGACTGTAAGATGTCAAAATTTTCAAGCTCGCTCGCTTCGCACACTTGCATTTAATCATTATGCCATTCTCATGATGTTGCTGCCAGTAATTGCCACCAGTTTTCGCCCGGTGCTCCCCCTTAATTTCCAAAGCTAAAAATAAAGCTACAAACGGCAGTTTTGGGACTGTAAAATGTCAAAATTTTCAAGCTCACTCGCTTCGCTCGCTCGCATTTAATCGCTATGCCATTCTCCTGATGTTGCTGCCAGTACCAACTGCCAGCAGTTGCGCCCTGTGCGCCCCCCTTAATTTCCAAAGCGAAAAACATACAGCCCAAAACGGCAGTTTTGTTTTTTACTGTAAAATGTCAAAATTTTCAAGCTCGCTCGCTTCGCTCGCTCGCATTTAATTGTTATGCCATTCTCTTGATGTTGCTGTCAGTAGTAATTGCCAGCAGTTTCACCCGGTGCCCCCCCCCCCTTAATTTCCAAAGCGGACAAAATACAGTCACAAACGGCAGTTTGGGGACTGTAAAATGTCACAATTTTCAAGCTCGCTCGTAACAGTTTGTCAGATATATATCACTCTCCTCCCACTTTATATTTCATGCAAAAGAGTGAGACATCCGATCCCTGTAAAGTGTGTGTGTGTGTGTGTGTGTGTGTGTGGGAGGGGGGGGGGGGGGTTACCAAGCTTCTCTCACCCCCCGTCCCCCTCAAGGCTGCGCCGGTTCGGTTATGGGCTTGTAATCGTGGTGATGGTGACTATCGCCGATCATCCCCCCCACTCCTCAGTATGGATTTACGCCGTTGCTTTCTATAGACTACGTCTTTGGGATAATATATCTCAAACTAAAGCCCATGTTGTGGGTATAATACTGTACATTTCATTTTGTTATTAAAGACACCACGATGGTTTTTTTTTCTCCCAGCCCCCCCCCCCCCCCCCCGGGGGGGGGGGGGATTACCCCTTAAACCCTCATCCCTATAATAATCAGTAATACTGGCCGACACAGGTCAAGGGGGGTGTTTCATCAATTCAGTAAAATCCTTGGTTTTGATTGGTTGAGACACTCTTGTCACTGACTGTTACTATGGTAATTGTCAGTGACTGACAACTTGTCAGCGCTGACAACTTTTTTTATTTTATTCATGTTCCATATTCCACATTTCATACAAGTTTTATATTCCATTTGATCTTGAAAAAGAAATGTTTTTAACACAATGGTCAGTTTGAACCAAAATTGCACATTAATGTATGAGGACGTATATTGACGTGTAATATGAGGAACCCACTAAAAAGCAAGGCTTGTAGGATGTGGGTTCCAAAATTATAATATAGGCTTTTAGTACAGTATATCAATGTCAAAAGTGACGTAACATGGAAAAATACAAGATATCGAGAATATTATAAAGTTTACGGAATGTACAAAGTATTGTATGATGTTTATGATCAAACTTCAATGCTAGGAAAAGCAGCTAGTTGATCAAACTAATGAAGACGTCCGAGCGAGGCATCATTTGAGTATGCAGAAATTTTTCAAGTGATTACGGCAAAATAATTAAACGTATAATTTTAGAAAATCGGCTATGAGATTTTGCTTGAAGAAACTTAAAGAACTTGATTGCAACCAAACCGAAACTAATTCATTCTAGAAAGAAAGAAGGGCCGGTCGATGTAATTGTCTTAAGGGCTAAAACTGTACGAATAGGGGAAAAATGATAGGATTCACTGTGTCTAGTAGGGTAAGTATGGATATCACTGTTTTTAACAAACATTGAGGAAAATACTAGGAAGATCACCAGTATTCAACTTATACATAAAAATTCCAACATGATACAAATACAAATTAGAAATTTTTAACAATTTACTTGAAACAAACAATTCATTAACGTGATCAAAAAAAAAAAAAAATGTGCACAATTTATAAATCCGCAAGGCCTTTTTCTGAATCAAAACAAACGAATCGATTTTAGTCTTTGAGCAATTCCCCCAGGCTAATATTCCGTAATTCAAGTAAGAATAGAGTTGTATAATGCAATATTGGCTTTGGGAAGAGATGTTTCAGTTTGTGAATAACTCCAACATTCTTACACAACAATTTGCATAAATAATCAACATGTACCTTCCATGAAAGGTTACTGAGTGTCAATATAAATACCTAAAAATTTTGTTGAATCTATTTGGTTTAACTGTAAACCGTTCACTAAAACTAAACCTGGAAGAGATTTTATTGTGTCACTGAAAACCATTATAATTAGTCTTATCTATGTTAAGCGACAATTTATTTGCCTGAATCCACTCAAATACCAGCTTAAGTTCATTATTCAAAGAATCGAGCAAAACATAAGGATCTGAGAGAGAATAAAAGAGACTTGTATCATCTGCGAATAGAAGAAAAGACAGCAGAGAGGATGAGTTCCGGAAGTCCGATATATAAGATGAATAAAAGAGGACCTAAGAGGGAGCCCTGTGGAACACTACAACAAATCGAGTTTATTTCAGAGTCATGATTATTTACTGAAATAAATTGAGTTCGACCGGTAAGATAATTTCTGAACCACTCCAAGGCTTTTCCACGAATACCGTAATGATTTAGTTTATACAAAATAATTTCGTGATCTATACTGTGTCAGAGACATTGGAGTAGTCCAGAAACAGACCGACTGTATGCGACCTTGTGTCTATAGCTCTTACAACTTTCTCAACCAGTAGTAATAGCATGGGTGGTTGCATGTTTTTTCCGGAACCCGAATTGATCATCAGCTAAAATATTGCATTCGTTTACAAATTTGATTAAACGATTATAAAAAAGGAGGACAGAAGCGACATTGGTCGATAATTTCCTAACTCATCCTCTCTGCCTTTCTTATAAATTGGGATAACTTCAGCAATTTTCATTTTAGTGGGCACAATACCTGTTAATAAAGATAAATTCAAAATGTGAACTGATGGTGAAAGTATTTCATTTACAATACGTTTCATGAGGTGATTAGAAATCCCATCAAGACCTGTACTCTTCTTGGGGCTAAAAGAATTGACAATAAATCTAAGACCTCTATTTCAAGTACTGGGAGAAAAAATAAAGACTGTGGATTGGAATTTAGTAGATAAGAATGAAAGGGTCTGTGTACAGATGAAAATATTGCGGGCCAGATTCGGACCAATATTAAAAAAGAAAAAGAAAAAAAGAGTTGAATGCTTCCGCAATTTCCACATCATCTGTTAAATTCTTCCCTTCACAAAGGATATTATCAATAATACCCTTATTTACACGTTTATGAATAACTTTATGAATAACATTGCAGCCTTTGTACAGAAAGGTTGCCAAAACATTTTTTATTTTTTATTTTTTTTTATCTATCTATTTTTTTTTTTTTGGGGGGGGGGGAGGGGGGGGGGGGGGGAAGCGCCGGGAGAGAGGCATCACCCATAACAATCAACACCTCTTTACTATGTATGCAGATTGACCATGAAACATATAAATATGAAAATAACTCATTCTTATGAGTACATTGTAAAATGCGATATAAGGAAAATTCAATTGGTTACATTAGGATATTCCGTTCCTTAGATATACCATGATATCATATCTATACATTATAAAAAGAAGAGAACGACCTAAAAATATTAAAGGGGATGGCTAGTAACCGATCAGTGGGAATTAGAAATGCTGAGGGATGATTGTTCCAGTCCTTGTGGGATTCATTCAAGAGTACATTATACATCTACTGTTGTGTGAAAAATATTGCTTCAGAACTGTCTCATATTCAAGTAATGTGCAGATTAATGCCCCGTCACTGACCAGGCACGCTAACCTGGAAACATTAAACTGCACATTACTTGAATATGAGACCATTCTGAAGCAAATAATTTTCACACAACTATTATAATGTACTCTTAAATGAATCCCACAAGGATTGGAACAATCATCCTCCAGCATTCCCACTGATTCCCACTGTTCAGTTACTAGCCTTCCCCTTTAATAATGGAATCGATATTCATATCATTCGAATAATATTACATAGGGTCCGGTAAAAGAGAGACAAAGAGAGAGAGAGAGCGAGGAGGGAGGCTTATAATAAAAAGCTATTTGTGAGCACGTTTTAGTTAGGCCTGCACATACTTTCATGAGTGAGCTCGAACTTTGAGGGACAATAATTTGGAACAAAAAAGGCATTTCTTCAATTTTATATCATACTTCAGTAAAAATGATGCTTCTGTATGATAAAACAAGGTTCTACGTACATCTAATAACCTTGTTAGCCCCGTATAAAGAAGAAAATGAATGGGAGGCAGAATTTTCTCCATTATACGGCCACGTGATACACTCCGGACGATCCAGCGGCTTGCATCCTAAAATGGCCGCAGCTGTGCTCCATTGCGCACTACGTACACCCGTTTACGTGTAAAATCGGGAGAGTGTTCCCTCTTAGCGCACTACGTATACCCATTTACGTGTAAAATCGGGAGAGTGTTCCCTCTTAGCGCACTGCGTGCGCTTCTATGATCTACGCCAGTTAGGCATAAGCGTAGGGCCACCGCAACGCAATAATGCGACGAAGCTGTTGCGACTTGTGTTCAGCCACAGTTGCTCATGGATAGTCATATCCAGGAATTTCGATAGGAAGGGAACGATAACTCCTGTCAAATGTAAGTACATGGCATTAATAGGAAAGGAGTGTTGCTATTTCAGTTTAAAACTTAATTGCACTGTTCTCATTTAAGCGTACAACTCGGAAGTAATTTACGTCAGGTGATACTTGGCCTTCTTAGTCCCGTGCACCCATTTTGAGCGGACTTGTCTTATCTATAATAATACTCACGAGCATTGCCATAGATAGCTGAGAAAAGAGGCTCTGAAGTACAGTGTCTATTCATAGTAGAGCAGATAAGCCCTCAAAATCACGTGAATTGTGCAAAATTTGACTAAAGCATGAAACTTTCACCAGTGTTAGTACATACCATAAGATTTATTTTAAGATCGGGAGGTAAGTCTGATTTGACCTCTGATGACCTCCAGAGGTCAATGTACTTTAGATATCAGAAAATCGATGTTTTTAGACATTTGCAAATGATATACAAAAATGTATGTGGTTATGTTGCACTAAACATGCATTTATACCACAGAGAAATCATTTCCAGATTCAACAGAGCACTGACAGGTTTTTGCCTTTGACCTCTGATGACCTCCAGAGGTCAATGAACTTTAAATATCAAAATATCAATGTTTTTAGACATTTGTGAATGATATATGTGGTTATGATTCACTAAACATGCATCTATACTTCAGGGAAACCATTTTCTTATTCCACAGAGCATTGACAGGTTTTAACCTTTGACCTCTGATGACCTTTGGAGGTCAATGACCTCAAAATATTATATTGATCTGATGTCATTGGTTAATGGTAACCATTGTTAAGATGTACAAAACAAGCATATCTGTCTTGTAAACAATGAAATTGTCTTCATATTCTAAAGAGCAGACAGGTTTCTACCTTTGACCTCTGATGACCTTGAGAGGTCAATGACCTCAGAATATCAGAATATTGAAGTATGACATCATTGGTGAAAGGTCAAACATGGTAAGGATGTACAAAACAAGCATATCTGTGTACAATGACATCGTCTTCATATTCCAAGGCACACAGACGAGTTTCTGCCTTTGACCTCTGATGATCTCGAGAGGTCAATGACCTCAAAGTATCAGAATAGTTTGGCATCACATGATGATGTTTTAGAGAGCACTCGTAGGCCCTGTTTATTAACGAGCCAATACCGTTCACCTATGAAAATCGCACAAGGTCAAATACCTCGAATGAAATGTGAGGATGTTAATATTGATATTGCGATAGTTAATAGTTAATAATTGTTTATAATGTAGGGCTTACAAACCATGCATTTCTGTTACCAAAAAAGTGGCTACTCATTCCGCAGAACTTTTCAGGTAATTATCTAAGTCGGGTATGTGCACAGAGTAAGGGGTGTCGATCTGTTTTCACGTGGGGGGGGGGGGGGAACTTGGAAAATATGTAAAAGCATAAGTTCATGGTGCAAAGGAATGAAGCGGAGGGGGAGGGGGAGGATGTGGGTGGGGGATTGGATTTTTGCAGGTTTAGACCTGAAATCAGTGATTCAGTGTAGCTCTTGTTTAATGTGTGCGTCATCACTTATACGGAAGTTGATGGGGTGTGGGCGCATCTCACCTACCCTCCTCCCAAAGACGAAGTTTGTTTTTGTTTTTTTAAGAATCTGATGCATACGTTTTGGGGAATATTTGGAAAATTATGGATCACCAAGGTGTACCAAGTCTATATGGATGGGAACCCAGGAAGCGCAGCGTTGGCGAGGGTAGGGTATTCCACTCCCATTCGACAGAGCTCTTGTATTTTGAGAAATGAGATTCAACGACCTGGCACACAGGCACTTTTGAAGGAATACCTCGAAATTTGTATCAAAAAGGTGTAGTAAGTCAGCCATCTGTGGAGGAAGACCAATCGACAGAAGGATGTGGGTGGAGGTATCCCCCTTCCACATTATGGAGCTTTTGCATTCTTTTGTTTGCAATTCAATGATCTCGTGCCACTCTTGGTTGAACTACCATTTTGAAAAAAAAAAAGTCCATACCCAAATGTGTAGCCATAATCAATGCATGGAGGAGAGGTTGATACAGCGAGAGGAGGGTATGAAAGGGGCTGTTCCCCAATCCTTCCCATGCGAGGGAGCCTTTGCAGTAAGAATAGAAATGTCCAAAAAAAAAAATCTAGTATACACATTTATGATGGAATATTTTGGGAAATTATCAGTAAAAGGAGTGTACCAAATCTAAGGGTAGAAACCGAGGAGGGATTGTTAATTGAAAGATACACTACCCCCTCCAACAAGAGGGATTTTCTTTAATATGTCGGAACTGAAATTAAAGATCTAGTACATACTATGTGATGATATAGAGCAAAAATGGGACAAAAGCACTGAGCGTATATGGAAGGGGACATAACGAAAGATAGTGTGGGGGAGGGGGTATGCAAGGAGATTCTGCCTTTTAATCTGGTGCATACTATAGCTAAAATGTTCAGTGGCAATTCATTTTCTGTCAAAAAAGTGAAGAAAAAAAAATCTCTATCTCAGGAAATACTTGGAGGCAAAGTTTTATGTCCCCACCATTCCCCCTCCCATATTTTCTCGGGAGGCGGGGCAAATGCCTCTTGCCCTCCAAAATGAACAATCGTGCATATATAGGAAAGCCTTTTCATCTTTGGAATTCAAATAGAAATATCTCTGAAAAACATTTTTCATAGAATAAGGGAAATTATCATTCCCCAAAGTATGTTATATCTGTGGAAGGAACCAAGCAGGGGGAAGGAGTCTATCGAAAGGAGATATCCCCTCTCACAGAAGGGAGATTTTGCATTTCAGAATTAAATTTTAACAATCCGATGCACACTTAAAGTGAAAAACTTGGGCAGTTTTCTGTCTAAAAAGCAAAAAGCAAAAAACAACAACAAAACATAGTCCACATCTCAGAATTTAATGGGGTGGGGTCAACTATCCCTGCCACCACCCCACCCCTCCTCCAAACTAATGCCCCGGTATGTGAATGTGTTTTATTCCACTTGTTAAAAAGAAGAGAGAGTTTTAAGAAACAATATTGTTCAGTGGTCGCTGTCCCAGTCAAGTAAATTGTTTATCAATAAGGTGATTTCCTTCACCTGTATACCTTAAGATGATGTAGGCCTGGTATTTGCCTTGCACGTTATTACATCTATTTCTTTTTTAGTATTCTCGTTTATATTTTGATGTGAAAGTTGTTTACTTTGCCACAATTTTATTTGTACATAGAAAAAATAATCCAAGACTGAAAATGAAACTGATACAATATTTAATGATTGACATGATGCACATATTGTGTATTTCTATAGCAATAAAATTGAGCAATTCAAAAGGCGTGTACTCATTTCACATGAACATTAGCGATGATCCTCTGACCTCTGGAGGATATTGAAAGATATGCATCAAAATGTAAGAATATTGATGTCTGGTCTCATTGGTTTGTAATGGCCTGCTGCTTATGAAATAATAATTATATTAAAAAAATGCATTTTGTGTGTGTGTGTGTGTGTATGTGTGTGTGTCCAAAATTATATGCAGAGTATTCCACACACAGTTCAATTTTGACTTCCATCTAGGACAATGAGCGGTTACTTTTTTCTCAACTACACTGTAATATCAAAATCTATTGAAAAAACACGGTGGCGGCTGGGTCTAACACATTATCATTCCTTTTCGTTGGAGATCCATGCGGGATGGTCAAAACGAACATAAAGAATAGATATCTCAGACCTAATTGTTATAACAAAGCATCATATCCTCATATACCCAACCCAACCCTCTATGCCCAGACAATGTAAACCACCCCATGGACTTACTTGGAGCTTTAGAATATCCTTTGTCAACAGAGAGAGACATCCAAACCTTTGCAGTGCCGACTAAGATCTGCCATGGAACTGATTGGTATTGGCTCTGCATCATTGACAGCAGATCTCGTTTCCTATTCTCCTTCTTCTTCTTCTTCTTCTTCTTCTTCTTCTTCTTCTTCTTCATTATACTGTGTAATCTTGTAATATTCTGCCATGGAGCCTTTTCTTAATTGGTTAAAGAAGGTATCCAAAGAGCTATATGAAGCAAAAAACAACAAACAAATGCAAAAACAAAAAGAGAGACATATACTGTATATCTTTAATAACAGAGCTGAATATTGAGTATCTCTCTCCTGAAGTGTTTCAAAGAGATACAAGAGACAGTGGCCGAGAGTAGCCGCCACCTTTTTTGGGAGTAGGCCTACTTTGTGTTCTTGCAAATGATGCCTGACATTTTTGGTCATTTGCCCTTTTTGAAGAATGCAGCAATAGAGCCACAACTTCCTGCGGTGTGGATATTGTGGGGTTCTTGATGCAGAACATCATCGCTGAATTTGCCTGAGCTGTACTTTCTTACAGGGATTGCCATTGTAGTTTTGTTTTGTTTTGCTTTGTTTTGTTTTTCAAGTGTGGCTGTAACACTGCTTGTTTTGCATATGATGGTCATTGCAGCTAAAGAGTGCATATCTTCTCTGGATCATTCCAAACTTCATGATGTTTCACCTGGGTGAATGGATCCCAGATGATGCATGCATATTCCAGGACAGTCCTGAGCGGCATGGAGTAGCAAAACACCTGAACTTTATGATACTCATATCTTCGTCTGGAGAGAGTCTTTGGTTGAAGTATAACCTTTTTAAGCTGCTGTGGCGATTTGATTCCAGGTGAGCCTCCTATTGGAACTCCAAAATATTTTGCACAATCCGCTTTCTCCATGGTTTGCCATGAATGCTTATCTATTCCCTGGGTAGGTCTCGGATGGCAATAGCTAGTTGCAATACACAGGATTGCTTCATGTGGAATGCATGTTGGGCCTCACAGTATGTCGAAGTTTTCAAGATGGTCCATGATGTCGCAGCTGTGGAGTGTGTACTCCAGGACCATGAGTCATTCATCGCAGTCATACTGTAACAACCCACCAGCTTTACACTGGCCAATACAGGCCCACCAGCTGGAAACTATGCAGATATTGCCCATGAGCTTGACACTTAGGCAAACCAGTCCCATAATGAGTCCAACAAATGGGGGAAAAGATCTATGAGACACTGAATAGATTAAACACTCTGTATATCAGTCTCGTGGGCCTTGTTTTCCTCGAGTGTCGAGATAATGGCCATATTTGCTAGTCTACATAACTAACCCAAACATAACAATTGTATTTGAGGTCACTGCCATCACTCAAGAAACTTAAGCTTTATGATTCTGAAGTAATTGACTTCTCACATTTCAGAGACCTGTTACTATAAACCAATGCTCTGTGGAATATGCATACATACTTTGATCAAAACATCAATGCGTGATTTGTACATGATTAAGCATTTACGATTACACCAATGAAGCCAAACATCAATACAGGTAAGCCTACACATGTGACGTCAGTGACCTCTCATTGTCCTGAGAGGTCAAAGTTGGATATAATGCACAGGCTAATGACCAATGTTCCATGGAATGACAAGATTCTTCTGTTATAGCATAAATGATTGTACATCGGGTATTACAAAGTTGACCATTGACTATACATAGAATATCAATATTCTGATATTTTGAGGTCATTGACCTGTCACCTTCCTCAGAGGTCAAAGGTAGAGACACGTGAGTAATTTCTCTTGCTCTGTGGAATAGGAAAACAATTCAATTGTAATACAAATGAATATAACATCTATATCATGTTTGTCATCAACCAATTGCACCAAATATCAATGTTCTGACATTTTGAGATCATTGGCCTCATCATAGGTCATCTGAGGTCATCAGAGGTCAAAGGTAGAAATCTGACTCGAAAGGCTCAGTGGAACATTGAGGCAATTCCTCTTACAAAAATTAGTTTTTAGTACATAATTATCGTGTTTCAGTTATGAGTGACGCATTAAAATATCAATTTTCTGACATTTTGAGGTCATTGACCTCTGAAGGTCATCAGAGGTCAAAGATAGAAACCTGTCAGGGCTCTGTGGAATATAAAGACAATTTCACAGTGACAAAAATTAAGTTTTAGTACATCATTACTGTGTTTTATCATTAACCAATGATGCAAAATATCAATTTTCTGACATTTTGAGGTCATTGACCTCTGGAGGTCATCAGAGGTCAAAGGTAGAAACCTGTCAGGGCTCTGTGGAACATAAAGACAATTTCACTGTGACAAATATTAAGTTTTAGTACATCATTACTGTGTTTATCATTAAACCAATGACGCAAAATATCAATTTTCTTAGATTTTGAGGTCATTGACCTCTAGAGGTCATCAGAGGTCAATTCAGACTTACCTCCCGATCTTAAAATTAATCTTATAGCATGTACTAACAATGGTGAAAGTTTCATGCTTTAGTCAAATTTTGCACAATTCTTCGGCTTATCTGCTCTACTATCAAGCGTTTAATCTTTACCAAGCTGTGCTGGCTGTGTGATGAATAGGACAAAAAACAGGATGTAAACCACTGGAGTAACAACAGCGGAGAGATTATCAGATTAAACTTAAATTGACGTGCCTTACTAACACTAGTAGTACTTAGTAACACATTCTGTCCATAATTAATGCCAACTTTCAAAGCAGTAGCATCATCCTAATCCAAACTAAAAGTTATTAGAGTTGAAAATGAAGACTGTGCACGAGGTTTTTAAAGAAATGAAAAGGGGACTCTAAAGACACACCTAATCACACTATTCTACGTTTGAGATAAATTGCTAAAAAAACACACTTTTCTGCCCGATTTATGATCCCAAATTTTAGCAGAATGTAGAAGAAGACTTGCTCTTTCAGAAAATATGAATAAGTCAAGATTGGCTAGTTTGACCCATTTCACCTGTTTTCAGTCCTCACACAAAATCAGTGTGTGTGTGTCTTTTTGTTCATGTTGTGATGCAAGGTCACATGATGAATGTGTTGCCCTCTGGCTTCACAGATCCACAGGTAGACCTACATGAATTTTGAGATAAGTTCAGCAGATACTGGATGTGTTGTAAAGTGATAACCTCTTTATAGATGAATTAATTTTAAGCTCACCCATACAATAACTACCAAGAGAATACAGACATTAATCAAAGCTGTAAACCCTGAAAATAAATGAAATATTTGTTAATAGTCCAAGTTCAGTAGAGGATTAACACTTTTGCATATCTGCACCCTACTGTAAAGATGGAATAAGAATCTTTCTTGATACTTGATTGTTTATTGCTTCCTTTTCAGCCGCAGCTTCCTTGCCATCATACAACAGATTGACATGGCAGTCTCGGTGATAAAGATGGAGGTAGAGGATGATGACCAAGAAGCAGAACATCCATCACAGTCCAAGGAGGTCCTTGGGGAACACATCACTGGAGCAGGTGCTTTTTTTTTCTGCCACACTGAAGCAGTTTTTGTGAACTTTTGTTGGCTTTGCAGTACTGTTAGTAACTGTTAATGATAGTATTTTTTTTTTTTTTTTTTGGGGGGGGGGGTAAAAGTATTAAAACAAGGTTTCTGCTGTCATGAAACACTTGGAAAAGTCATGGAATTTAGAAAATGTGTTTCCAGGCCTGGAAAAGTCATGAGAAATACAACATTACAGTATATGCATATCATGGGAAAGTCAATGAATTATTGAAATCTGTGTATTTATACTTTTTATTAGTGATATTCTTTCTTTTTAAATGTAAATTGTTTTTGAATAACACATTTCACTGAATAAAATTGGACTAACAATACATGTTCTGTACAGACAGTGTTGGGGTAATATGATTGTGCAGACTGTTCCTGTACATGGGCACTACTATCTAATAGTAGATTTTAATTTATCTACCACTAACCTCTTAGGTTTTCTTGAAGTTATTGTCTGGAAAAGGTCCTGGATTTCTAAAATTTTACCTGGAAATGTCATAAAATTTATTTATGTAAAAGGTGCAGGAACCCTGTATAAAATTATTTCTTAAAGATCATGGGCATTGCAATGGTAGTTAGCTTTTTCTAGCTAGAGTATTTAGTGAAAGCTTCCCTTCAGAGGGTTAGTCTTCTCTGTTTTTACCCACTTCCCAGTTCTGTATATTCCAATATTGAAATGAGTGGGCTTAATGATGTACATCTCCATGAATGGTGCCAATAACTTCTGATTCCATACAATGTACATCTGTTTCTCCAAGTTGCAGAAGAATGTGATGTTACCTGCCAATGGTCACCTTCCTTCATTCCAAAACTTGAGATGGAAAAAGAAGTTGTGGTCAGGACTTACAAGTTACCTCTATGTGAAAATTGTGGGGAAGTGTTTGAAAGCAGTGCAGATTTCAGACAGCACCTGATGACAAGACATGGATCCAGACACACCCAAGAGAGCCCCACCCCACCAGGTGATGGTGATGATAGGAATGCATCAAACAGACATCATTCTCCTACCACATGCACAGTGTCTGATGACAAAACTGTTGTCATGCAAAGAGAGCAACTTCCTATTTACAGAGCTGATGGTGAGGCCATTTCAGCTGGAATGGTAGAGTATCCCATGGAGGTAACTATCAAGGTGGAATCTCCATCTGGACTGGTAGAGTATCCCATCGAGGCAATCATCAAGGATGAACCTCCATCTCAAGGAGACCTGCAGACACAAGCAATCAGCCTTGACAACAACTGCAGTGACTGTGATGGTAATGGAGAGAGCAAAGAAAAAATACCTCTTTTGTGTAAGTGTAAGATTCCAACTTGTACTCGGAAGAATTTCAGTAGAAGGAAACAAAGAGGCCCAAGTTGACCCAGAATGCATATATTGTGACATGCTTTTAGTACTCGAAAATTAACCTTAGTTGTGACCTTTTTTTTAAATGTTTGTTCCCTTGTTTTTAATGTTATCTTTTGTGCTACAGGTATCATATTTTCTTTGTTTAACACTCAACAAAAAAAAAATAAATAAATAAACACCTTATCAAATTCATATTTCTCATTGAATAGTAGGCTAAATATTGATGGTTTATGTACATGATATTAAAGGTAATTTAACCCTAACTTACCTGGGGGGGGGGGGGGGGGGCATAATGGCCCCCCTCGACACTTCGCACGACATCTCCGCAACGCGAGAACGCATCCACATGGCGATTCATGACAATTTACCTTGAAGCCTTGCGCAACTTTTAAGACCAAATTTGTGACGTCCGGGTACACGCTTTTGAAGTTACGCAACATTATGTAAGTGCATGTCAGACTGAAAATTGCTCAAAAACATTTTGTGTACAAAACCAATGCAAATCAGGTTTCTATCTGAAATTCGTAATTGTATCATTATTTTTACTTTTAGTGATTAAAAACAATCAATTTTATGTTTCTTATGATTGAAATAGTGTTGCCAATGATTCCCATTGAAAAAACAATAAAAAACAAAAAGTAAAAAAAAACAAAGAAATACATAAGAAATTATAAAAACAATAAAATACATAAGAAATTAAAATTGATACAATTTTTTTTTTTGACCTAAATTAAATCAGAATTCACCAAAGAGTCCTCAAGCAAAAAATTTTGAAGTTCGGGGGATTTATTTTCCAGCCAAATTCTAATTTTATGCATAAATTAACATAATAAATTCATATAAAATAAAATAAAGCGATTTATTGAAATTTAACAACGCAGCCCTATAGCAGGGCTCGACACTAACGGTGGCCCGGTGGCCCAGGGCCACCAAATATGCACGTCGGGCCACCAAGATTTCAGAAATGAAGAATTTGGTGGCTTGATCGGGCCACCAAAAAAGGGCGGATGTTTGCCTTCGGGCCACCAAAAATAAAAGTTAGTGTGGAGCCCTGCCTATAGATTGCGTCATGAGTGACGTGTGTGCCAATTTTTGTAACGAACACGCGAATCGCTGCTGAGATCATAAGGGGGGGCCATCATGCCCCCCCCCCCGTAAGCTCACAAAATAGCCCAGGTAAGTTAGGGTTAATTGTCTATCACCCTGGTAGGTCAATAAAAAGGGAAATGTTACACATGAGTGAACACATTTGTTTTTCTCTTCCAAGGCACAAAAGTAAAAATTGCAAAAATGGACACGTTCTCATTGATGTGTATGTGCTCTTCCATATAACAAAATGAACAAAAGACACATTCAAAACAATAAGAAAAAAAAATTGGTGCGGAAAATTACTCATTGGTCTCTTTAATATCTGTGTAGCCCCAAAGATAAAGAAAGACAAGAAATAATGGAGAAAATGAAGAATCCTCTGTCAAATCAAAATTCAAATGACGATAGAGAAGAGGCAATATCAACAAATATGGCAGAAACTTGAAATGTTATGTCGAATTAACAACAATGAAAGTGAAAACTGGTTCTTGAATTTGTCTCACGAATTCTTAAATTCCTGAATTGAAGGAAAGAAATGAAAAAAATCTTTCCATTTTCTACCTTTGTGGCTTATTCCCTACGTCATTTGAATATGAGTGGACAGAAAATTCTTATTTTCCTCCTTTCGTTTCCCACTTTGTTCTTGTTTGGGAATTTAAAAGCATTACAAGGGAACAAAAACTTATTTTTTGCTATTTTTTTTCATGTCTCTAATGGTGTTAAATTGGTCTTTTGTTATCTTTGCTATCTTGAAGGGCATTTGCAAATGAATGACTTAAATGTCAAATTCTGCAATTTTTACTTTTGTACCTTAGAAGACAAAATTGAATGGGTTCACTCATGCTTAAAATCTCATTTTTGTATTAACTTAACAGGTCGATAGCCAATGGAATAACATTTAATATTGTATGTGACACAAATATGTTTGTCAAAATCTTCTATGAAAAAGAAATATATACACTGGAAAAAGTGTTTACATTCTTTCTTCTTCTTTTTTTTTTTTTGCTGAGTGTATAATGTTCATAGACACTTGAGCTCTTATGAAATTTTTACTCTATCTTAAAAAAAAAAAAAAAAAGTGTTTTACAATCACCAGATTATCTTGTGTCATTCAAACAGAATTATCTTTAAGCACATGTTCCGTATTATTACCAATGTTTGGCACAGCCCAACAGACACAACAAGCTCCATCCATTGAAGATGGCCCACAACACCAGGCATCATGCCAGGGAGATGCCCCTCTTACACAGCTCCAGCCACAACCCCCTCCAGACCATCAGCAACAGCAGCAGCAGGAGGAGGGGCTGTCTGGTTTGGCAAGACAAGTAATTAGATATTGACATTTTTCTTCCATGAAGACTTACAGCAAAGATTACCTTTTGAATAAAGAATTAAACTAATGGGGGCCCCAGAATCATGCCATTTGGCCCCCTGGGAAGAGTACAAGTGTTTGGGAGGGGCCTCCTCATAGTAACATAATAATATACATTTTTGACCATATATTGAATAAACATGTCTGGATTGTAACAAAACTTGGCAAGAATTATCTTTAGGGTAAGGGATTCCAAACAGGGTAGGGGGGGGGGGGGGGGGGGGGTTTCAGGAGCAAAGCCTCCTACAGGAATACTTAGTGATTTTTGTCAAGCCCACCGGAGGTGTGGGGATAAAGGGATCACCTGCGTCTTCTGTCCGTGACGCTACAAAAAATTGAATAACTCTTTACTGAGGACTTCAATGTCAATCAAACTTTGAGAGAAGAGTGATTATACAAAGTTACACATTTTACCGAACATGAAGGCCACCTCAAGGTCAAAGGTCACCGGCAGAGGTCAATGAACTTTAGGGTCTAATGTTAAGTTTTTACGGCACGTTTCGATTATGGCTCATACCTTTTGATGCATGTGTCCATTTGTGACCAAACGTGGATGGTAGATGTCCCTTGGGGAGTTGAAGGTCACCACAAGGTCAAAGCTCAGAGACAGGGGTCAACAAACTTTTAGGGCCCAATGTTAAATATTTTTGGCGCGTTTCGATTATGACTCATAACTTTTGATGTATATGTCTGTTTGTGACCAAATTTGGATGGTAGATGTCCCTTGGTGAGTTGAAGATCACCACAAGGTCAAAATTCAGAGACAGGGGTCAACAAACTTTTAGGGCCCAATGTTAAGTTTTTACGGCGCATTTCGATTATGGCTCATAACTTTTGATCCCTTTGTCCGTTTGTGACCAAATTTGGATAGTAAATGTCCCCTGGGGAATTGAAGGTCACCACAAGGTCAAAGGTCATAGGTGGGTCAGTGAACTTTCAGGAGTTAGAAAAACATTAATTTCTTGTATGCGAATGGGCGAGACACAATTTAGCACTTGCCTTCTTAGAAATCTTCTCTACAATGTGGAGATCCAGGCATACTAGAGCCCATTTTATTGTGTATCTGATGATGATATATATGTGCATGGATGAAAAAAATGAAAGTTGTTTATGGGAGCCCCAGGGTCATGCTGTTTGGCCCCAGGGAGGGGTACATGTGCATGTGGAGGAAGGAACCATAACAGCACAAAATGCATTGATGATGGCTGCTGGAAAAAGCATGGTCAAGTGTTAACAAAACTTATAAAGAATCACCTTCAACAAAATGGATATGAGACAGGTTATGTCATCATGCATATGGGGGGGGGGGGTGGGGGTGGACGGTTAGGGGCATATGTCCATGGCCAATCAATATCAATCAAATGCTCCTTACATTTAACTCTCTTTCCCATATACCTGTGTTCCTGCCAAAGCATTGTATTGTATTACTGTACTGTATAAAGTACTATTTGGTTTGGTTGACAGGTGGAGGAGTACAAGCTGAAAATGCAGAAATACATGGAAACTCAGAGGAATCTTCAGCATCAGCTAGAAAAGGCCCAGAGAGAGGCTCATGAAGCACAAGCAGAACTTGCAAGGGTGCAGCAAGATGGTGGGCCCAAGGTCCCACAGGAGGTATTAAACAATTTCTATGTGTGAATGGTTTGCTGCTTACAGAAAACACCCTGGATGCATGAAAAGATGACAAAAAAATTAATAAAGCGAGCAACAATCCTCCAGTGGATGCTGATTAATGTGATCAATATCAACTCTTTACGTGCCAAGTTTGCATGCCCGACTCAGTCAACGGCGTGCCAGCTTCACATATTCTGCTGAAACGCACAAAACCCACCCAAACCGATTGATAAATCACCAAATGCCACAGTACAATGAAAACGTCTGTCGCGATTTTGTTCCTCTCACACATACAAGCTTGCATGTTATGTAATGATTGACCAGAAAGCAGCGTTTCCTACTGGATTTGAGTGTAAATTCTAAGTTCCTGTCACTGTTTTGTATGCAAAAGCCATGCACTTCCAGTAAGTAGCTACTGTCATTTGAAAGAAAAACAATCAGATTCTTCATCCAGTTTGTGTCAAAGCAAAGCTTGGCATTTTCTCTACAACATTGCTCTCTGCATTTCGAACTTAAAGGACAAGTTCACCTTCATAGACATGTGGGTTTAGTGAATGCAACAATATTAATAGAACACATCAGTGAGAGTTTGAGGAAGATGGCATAATCCATTCAAAAGTTAGAATAGGGTTAACATAGTCGATAACAAGACAAAGAAGTGTGTGCTTTCTTCCAAAAGTAAAGTTTTGTAAAATTCTCTTTTTATTTTCATTATGTCGTTGTACGCATGTAATATCATACACTGTAGTAGTCTTCTCATCTAGCAGTGACTGCGCAGATGCTTAAAAAAGTCATAACTTTTGAACAGATTGTCCGATTTTCCTCAAACTTTCACTGATTTGTTCTACTAATATTGCAGCATTCTCTATGTATATGAAGGTGGACTTGTCCTTTAACAGAAATCTATTAAAGTTACATAGATATGAAAACAGAATGTTTTCTCAAAGCATAACTGCGTTGGTGTCCCAGAATAATGCAGCACACAGGGTTTCCACCATGGCACATTATAAAGAGTCGACATGTTTAACGTATAGGGAGAGAAGTTGGTGAACATTATGAAAAATGATGGGATGACAATGACTAAGGCCTCAAGGATGTTGAAATACTGGAGTTTGTGTTACAAATATCCATATAACAATATTTGTGAATGAGAAAATTTTACAATACTGGATAATTACTGAAGATAGTTACTGTTTTTAAAACTGTAACTAAGAGATAAATATTTTACCCCAAATCATGACAGCATATGATTGATAAAGAGCTCTAGCATAATGAGAATGAAGAAACTTCTGATAACAGCCAGTGTTTGATGTCACAAATAGTCCAATTTCTTATTACAGTTTTTATTATTTTACGGTAATAGCAGTTAGTTGTACTGGTATGGTCATGATAGTACTTTCACTTTCATGCGATCCCTTTGCTATCAGCTGTGTTGGCATTCATGAGGGCAACTCTTATTTTTTTTCACAGAAGACAAAATAAACAATTTATGTATTTAAATGTTTGTATAATTTGAACTGTAAAGGAATGTCAATTTTATGTATATTTTGCATTGTGTTTTCATTAGTCCTTTTTGTTCCAGCAGATGACAGGGACATTAGGTAATGACGGATCGGGTAAGGAGACCTCTGGCATTACAGAGGTACCAGATAGGCCGTCTGATTCCGTTGACTCTGATGATGATCTGCCAGGTCTGTCAAAATCTAGAGAGGAGACACATGGTCCTATGGAAGAAAGCATGCAGGAACTTGACCAAGAGGCAACCAGTATACAAGTAAGTTCTAGTTTGTTTGTTTTTTGTATTTCTTTTTTCTTGGCGTGGCATTTGCCAATAAAGTAAAGTTTGCATAAATATCATAGTGCATTCCTTCGAAATTTCTCTTTGTTTTGACATTTCATTAGTCATCCTGAGCTCCAGTCTAATGTAAAAAAATTGAATATGAGATACAAGGTAATGTCACTATTGGCCACTACACATCTTGCATTTCTGATGTTTTCTATGTCTTCACTCTCATTTTCTTGATACCGTCTTTCTCTTTCCCATTCTCCTAACTCCCTCTTTCCCATCTGTTGTCATCTATCTCTCTCTCTCTCTCTCTCCCTCTCTCCCTCTGTGTATGTGTATGTGAGTGGCCTGTCGATTTGTGTGCCTGGAATCACTAGTATAATACGTACTTGTTGCTATGTGTACTATACACACAGGGTGTGTGCTATATGATGCGCATACAACAGCACAGGAGCACGTAGCAAGTCATGCATGCATTTCCTCTAGCTCAGTGTCCGCGTAGGTATGTAAATAGCTACTGTAACCAGAGGAGTGCATGCATACAGCACAGCAGAGACACATGGGGGCTATGGTTAGCTAGAGCTAGAGTACAAGGAGTTGGTGATAGGCCGGCATCAGGAGAGGTTGTATGCTGTCCCTGCTCCCACAGCCTTTACTGTACAGTGACATGCGGCTCACGCGGCTGTACAAGATCATTATACTCGGAGATCGAGATAAAAAAGTTGGAACGGTAATGTACACCTGTGTGGATCTAGACCTTCTGGCCCGAATTCACGAAGGTGGTACAATTGAAACCATGGTTTAAACCATTGACAAAGACCGTAGTTTTGTATGAGGCTCCAAGTGTTGCATGGCCTATTTCATTACGAAATGTTCACATTACATTGACGAAAGGAGCATTTCGGTAACTAAATGTGACCCGCTACAACAAAAAGGTCCGAAAGTCGCGCACGGTCGAAGCCGTGAAAATCGAGTTTGAAGTCAGAGCATTGAAATTTGTCAAAACTTATGATTTTCTGATTTTGATATATTATTGGAGTCTAACATGTCTTCTATCATCTGTCGAAATTTTGAAGCAAAATGATCAAAGGAAAGACCAAAAAATAGCGTTTTTCTGAGCCATGTTTTTTGGCGTTTCAACGAAGCAGAAACTGATTCAAAAATTTGGATTGAGCGCCACAGATAGGTTCCGCCCTAACAACGACCAGAGTGATCTCATTGGTCAGTTTGCTGCTTGCTGCTAACCGAAGCGTGAAGCTCGCACACTGCCCAGTCGACTGGTGCGTGCGGGCGGGATGCTCTACACTCAGCCCCTTCTCACATCCTGGTCACTGATTGGTTGGTGAGGAGACCACCGACGCTGATGTGCTTGAATGAACTCTTTGGGGGTTGCTAGGGCTTACCTTCTATTGTCCAGAGGTGAGAACTGACTTGCATGTCCCTTGATCGCGATTGCGTCGCAAGGAAGACTTTTAGGGCGCTTTTCTCGAAACAGTGATTTTCCAGACGTCTCGACATGCTCTCTTTTAAACATCGATATCTCCGCAGCCGATTATTTTTATAAAATGTGTTATATATCAATTTAAAACAGAAAGATTTTTTAATAGGGGGTTATATCATGCAATTTTCAAATAATCGACCTCGCCCGACTTTAGGATCATTTTGTTGTAGCGGGTCACAAATAGTCATTTCGTCTACGAAATGACTGATTTTGTAACGAAATTTGGCGCCCCATAAAAAACTACAGTCTTTGTCCATGGTTTAAACCATGGTTTCAATTGTAACACCTTTGTGAATTCGGGCCTCTATGTCATGTTGAAAGTTGTGAGGAGATTTGCAATTGCATGACACAGGGTTCTGTACTTGAATCCTTGACCCAGTTCCGTAATGTGGCCACAGCAGTGAAAGTGTGAAGTTAATGTACGAGTGGTAGCAGTGGTTGGATTGGATATGTTAATGCAATATCTGTGATTGTCATTCAAATGATCTGACATAAATCTATACTGATATTGATGTTATTCAGTTAAAGATAATAAAAAGTTTTGGTACCTCAAAAGTGTCCTTGAATTTCCTTGTCTTAGTTTGTGTTTCAGGTTAAAGTACCTTTCATATAACTAACACTGTGAGACTTACTCGCCCCAAAGTGCTCTCATGTCTTAGTAATCATGCAATTAACTGCGATCAGCAGCCCCATACGCATAGCGACCAGCAGTCCAATACGCATAGCGTAATCGGGCTTCGCATTGTAGCATTCAGGATCATGACAGATTTAGTATCGCAGGGTAAATGTCAACTTAAAATCCCATAAATTCTTCAATTTGAAGACTTACCAATTAACTTGAAGTATTGGAAACAGGCTTCGGGCAACGTTTGGTTCTGCCTATTGTCCCTTTCTTTTCGAATTGATGACTGAATGTGACTCGGTCGACAGGACCTTAGGAGAGCTACATACAGTACACTGAATACTACAGCCAGTGCATGCGAACACATCACACGCACACAAATTTCAAATCCATGAACAGATAAGATGTTTGTGTGCGCATGCGCTGGCCATGGTATCCAGTGTATGTAGCTCTCCCAAGGTCCTCTCGACCGAGTCACATTCAGTCATCAATTCGAACAGAAAGGGACTATTGGCAGAACCAAACGTTGTTCGAAGCCTGTTTTCAATACTTCAACTTAATTGGTAAGTCTTCAAATCGAAGAAATTTTTGGATTTTAAGTTGACATTTACCCGCGATACTAATTCTGTCATGATCCTGAATGCTACAATGCGAAGCCCCATTACGCTATGCATATGGGGCTGCTGGTCGCAGTTAGCTATGCGTACAATGGGCTGCACGCTGCTGGTCGCAGTCAGTGGTTTCGTACAATATTTATTGACGCTGGACAGCGTCGGCTCTGGTACGAAACCATTATTGCATGATTACTAAGACATGAGAGCACTTTGGGGCGAGTAATTCTCACAGACAACGTACTTTAACCTGAAACACAAACCAAGACAAGGAAATTCAGGGAAGCTTTTGAGGTACCAAAACTTTTTATTATCTTTAACCCATATCATAAGCTCACGGTTGTTTATCAGACCTAGATATGAGCTCAATGTTGGTGAGCATATGAGAAAAAAGGCCAATGGCAACACTGAAAAGTGTAAGACCTCAGCTCAGTACTGATATGAGGTGAGGCAGCCATAAGAACCCTATAAGCTTACACTAAAAGGAGCCATATTATGAGTTTCAGTGAACCAAACTAACCCACAAAACCCACATAGAATTGCACAAAATGAAGCTATTAGCTTAGTATTTATGCAATATAGGCCTAAATACAAGTAGCACTGGACCAAGAACTGTTTGGTAGAAATCAATAAGTCATCAGGAGCCAATTAGGCACAGACTTCACAAGGAGCTATTTAGGTCCATGAGTCATTTTGTGAGAGAATTAGATTGTTAGTTGCTCAGTACTGCTGCAATACAGGCCTACAGTACAAGTAGCACTGGACCAAGAACTGTTCAGTAGAAATGAATTATTAGCTTGAGCCAATTAGGCACAGACTTCGCAAGGAGCCATTTATGTCTATGAGCCATTTCGTGACAGAATTAGGTTGTGAGTTGCTCAGTGTTGATGCAACACAGGTCTACAGTACAAGTAGCACTGGACCAGGTACTGTTCAGTAGAATTGTTGAGTCGCCATGAGTGAATCAGGTACTGTTGTAACGAGCCATTCAGGTCCATTTGACGTGAGAATTAGGCTGTACAAGTGAAACAAGTTGCTCAGTATAGATGCAGTACAGGACTAAGGCCTACAAGTAGCCGTGAACCAGGAAATGTTTAATACAATTGTAGAAGTGGACAGTGAGCCAGTTGGGTAGGTGTAGATGCAGCGAGCCATTTAGGTCTTTGAGCTATTTTGTGTGTAAATAGGGCCATTTGCTCAAGAATGACGCAGCAAGCCTACACGTAGCTCTTGAACAAAGCGTGTTCATAAGAGTTTTACTAAGAGTCAATTGGGCATCCATACAATGATGAACGTGGGCTCATAATCTTGTTCATGAGCCATGTATCATTTCTTGTGAGCCATGAGTCATACATGAGTTTTGAGCTTGCGCTAGTTGTGAGCCATAAGGCATTGATTAATTAGGAGCCATATATGCTTTCCAATGTGAGCCAATTGTTTCCGCTAGTCGTGAGCCATTCAGTACACCTCATGCCATTAAATTTGAGCCGCATATCACTGATTTTCAGCCATATACTGTCCAATGTGAGCCAATTGTTCTGCTAGTTGTAAGCCATTATAGTACAATGCATATGCCATTAAATGTGAGCCACAAAGCAACAATTCAAAATTATATGCTATTATATGTGAGCCAGAGGTTGTTCAGCAAGCTGTGAGCCATTCAGTAGACTGCATGCTAGTAAGTGTGAGTCATAAGGTATTTTATTGTAGAGCCTAACCCTAGCATCAGACAACAGTGGAAAGTAAACACTGTGGAACAGATGAAACAGCTCAGTTTCTGAAGTTGAAGGATGAATTGAACTGTTCTCAAATGGAGAAGGATCTTCTGAAGTGGCAGAATGACCAATTCCACACTAGAATGAATGAGTTGGAAGATACAGTTGATGAGCTTCAGGTAAATGCTGGTACACCACCAGGAAAGTCTTCCAGACAAAGGGAAAATACTAATTCAAAAATAAGGTTCAAGTTGCCTAACCAGAGGAACATTCATGGAGATGAGACATCAGGTGTCTGGTCAAGGGATCCCACTGTGCCCTTTCTTGACGACCTCTGGTCCATGCTATTCCCAGAAATGATGGATGTATGGAATTCATTTCCACGCCTTTACAAAGGAATCTACCTGTGATTATCCCCAAGGAAAATCTAGCCAGCAGGAAGCGACGACCCTACATGTATATCATCCCAGACAGATATGACAGAAGCACAGCATGGGTGGATTATCCCCAGCATTTTGAAGCCTGCTGACAGGTGAATGAGTGGAATGAAACAGAGCTGCAATATACCTGGTTGCTAGCCTGCAAGGAAGTGTGCTTTGAATCATCAGTGATCTACCTGACGTCCAAAGGAAGTCCTACAGAGAGCTCATTAAACTTTTCAGCAGGAAGTTCGGACCAAGCCTACAGGCAGAAAGTTATCTTTCAGAGCTCCGACATCACAGGAAGGGATCAGTGGAGATCTGCAGGAATTAGGACAGGCCATACAGGAGCTATCTGTGAGGACCTATCCAGAAATACCACATGATGCTTGGGACACACTGGAAAGGAACCACTTTGACGATGCTGTAGATAGCCAGATAGTGAGGGAAGGGATATACTGAGCCCAGCCAAGGTCACTGGATGAGGCAATCCAAGCTGCATTGGAGATGGAAAGTTTGGAATGGGTAGAGTTTCTGTGCAGACAGGAAAGATTGCGCCCTAACAAAATCCTGCAAACTCTTGTTCAGGAGACTGAAAAATGCTTGTACATTGTAGGAGATGGACAAAGTTCTGTTTCAACAAACCAAGCAGATGGAGACACTGACAAAGTTTGTTACAGTGAGTGTATTGGCCAAACAAGGAACTGTCCCTCCATTTGATGCCATGTTGCCCCAAAATGAGTGGAAGACTCCGCAATGTTTCCATTGTGGTCAGACTGGGCACCTTATCAGGCAATGCCCTTTCCTGAGGAAGCAGAAGAAATACCAGGGAAACCGAAATCAGCCCACCAAAGGATCCGAGGCAGGGCTGGTAAAGGAACAGGCTCCACCAGCTCAGTCCCAGAACCCAGTTTAGAGCAACAAGGGAGCAAGAAGCAACCAGTCAACCCACAACAGCCTGGGTTAGATGACAAAGTTATTCTTTTGCCTAACTTGAGAGGTGATCCAAAGCAGGTGTTATATGTTGTATATGCTGAGCTATGGTCCCGAATGTGCAGGTTTCTGATCAATACCAGTTCCACAGACAGCGTAATTGACTCAACTGTGTATCACTTGATAGAAAAAGAACAGCGACCAACACTCAAGGATGAGACATTCCGCATTCACCAAGTCGATGGAAGCCTCTTGAGGCCCGGGTACTGGGTTCTGCCTGGGTCGATATTCAAGTGGGAAGAATTACACAGTTGTTGAAGGTCATATTTGCAGACATCAAATGCGAAGGTATCCTCGGAGTGGATTTCCTTTTACATACTGGCTGGAGTTTGGATTTCCAGTGGTTGAAGCTGAAGATCAAGGAAGAGGAGATAAAATGTAGGAGTCACTTTGGAAGACCATTTGTTGGAAGAATAGTTGTGAGCCAGTCAACCATGATACCAGCAGGTCATGAGGAAATCTCAGAGATGACGTGTCCTATTCTCATTGAGCCAATCGATGGAGGTGGTGAATTGGAATGAAGGGTCTAATCCTTGCAAGGGATTTGGTGAACAGTGAATCTGAGATCTCTACGATCAGGGTGTTAAACCCTTTTGACAAGGACCAAAGGTACAAGAGGGTGTAATGGCAGCAACCATACATTGTATCTGTTGTTTATGTTGAAACTATGAATACAGATTCAAATCATGTGAAAGCAGCAGAGGTCTCTGAAAATTTGGAAGAGCTTTTCAGCAGATGCAAGGAAAATATTGGCCCAAGATACCACAAGGATGTCGAGAAATGTCTCATCGATTTCAAGGATGTGTTTTCAACCTACAGTGATGACATTGGACAACAGATATTGTAAAGCACAGTATCAACACTGGCAATTCAAAGCCAGTCAAGGAGAAGCCACGTCATCATCCAGGCTGTAACCAAAAAGAAATAGACAGGTACAAGACCTACAGCGAAGAGGAATTATTGAATCCTCAAACAGTCCTTGGGCAGCAAATGTCATCCTGGTGAAGAAAAAAGATGGTACAAAGTGCCTATGTAATGACTACGGACGGTGAAATGATGTGATGATCAAGGACTCCTATCCTGTACTCAGGATCTATGAAACACTGGATGCCTTTGGATTAACCAAATGGTTCTCCACCTTGGACTTGTCCTCTGGGTACTTGCAAGTTGCTTTAGAGAAGGATGCTCAATAGAAATCAACATTTGTCATGAGGAATGGGCTCTACAAATGGAAAATGATGCCCTTTGGGCTTGCAAATGCCCCTGCAACCTTTGAGAGGCTCATGGAGAGGGTTATGAAGGGCCTACAGTTGGACATTTTGTTGATCTATCTACATGACGTCGTCTTTGGTAGATCAATTGAAGAGGAGATTCAGCGTTTGTGCATCACATTTTCCCAATTGAAGGAAGCAGGACTCAAACTAAAGCCAAACGAGTGTCACCTTTTCAGAAAGTCGGTGCTGTACTTGGGTCAGGTATCAGCTGATGGCATTTCTACCAAACTAAGACGACAAAAGTGATTGCAGACTAGCCCATCCCCAAATGCAAGAAAGAAGTTGGAAGTTTCCTCGGGTTCGCATCGTATTATCAGCGTTTCATTCAAGGATTTGCCGACATTACTGCCCCTCTTCATGACCTCACTGCAAAGGCAAAACCCTTTTTATGGTGTGAAAGCTGTCAGAGTGCATTCATTGAGCTTAAGGAAAGGTTGCAAAGTGCCCTGATACTGGCATATCCATTGCCAGCAGGTGACTTTATCCTGTACATGGATGCAAGTGCTGATGCCGTGGGTGGTGTGTTGTCACAATTGCATGATGGAAGTGAGAGGGTCTTGGGTTGTTTCAGCAGGAAGTTCAGTAAGGCCGAGAGAAACTACTGTTTTACTCGGTGAGAACTGTTTGCTGTAGTGACCTCTCTCAAACAGTTCAGGCAGTACCTCTACAGATGAAAGATCACTGTGAGAACTGACCATGCTTCCCTCCGATGGCTACTCAACTTCAAAAATCCTGAGGGTCAAATGGCCTGGTGGTTAGAGCAGACATCTGAGTACGACATGATCATTCTACATAGGGCTAGAACAAAGCATAGAAATGCAGATGGCCTGCCACGGATGAAGTGCAAACTATGTGGCCACCAGGATGCTGGGGAGACTGGCAAATCTGTAACCCCAGAGACTGTCAGTGGGGAAGACAGGAGCGTACCGAGCACTGGATTCTAGCTGTTATTGACAATGGCAGATGTGCGAAAACCTCAACTTCGTGATGACACAATTAATTACTTGGCTTCTGAGAGCCAAAGAGAGTGGAGAGAGCAGACCAGCGTGGGAGACAGTCTCAGATCAATCACCAGCTGCCAAGACATACTGGTCCCAGTCGGATCAGATAGAAGTCCCGGAAGGGGTGTTATGCAAGAGGTGGGAGTCAGATGATGGGAAACATCTGAAGAGATTTTACCTTTGGGCCTCAGGGAAAGTGTCCTTGCAGAAGTACACAGTGGACCCCTTGGTAGACCCTGGAGAAAGTAGAGGCCCGGTTTTATTGGCCAGTGGCTGCTGATGTGAGGTCCAGCCTCAGAAAATGTGATCTATTTGAAAGAAGAAATGGCTCCCCCTTCAAGATGAAAAGCTCCACTTAAGCAACATCGTGTGAGTGCTCCAATGGAAAGAATTGCAATAGACCTCGTAGGCCCACTTCCGAGACTAAACAAGATAACCAATGAATTTTGGTTGTTGGAGATTATGCGACAGAGTGGATGGAAGTGTACCCTCTGCCAGATGCCACAGCAGAGACAGTGACCAGTTACCAGTTACCAGGAGTCTTGTGAAACAATTTGTCTGTCGTTTTGGAGTGCCACAGGACAAACGTCATGAGTGGGACGAATACTTGCCATATGTAACGAGTGCATATTGGTGTACCCCATGGGAGTCCACAGGTGAGACCACTAATACAGTCAACCTCGCTTACCTCGACGTCGGATTAGCCAAATATCACAACACCTCGGGGGCAAAATGAGAGTCCCGATTGTTCCTATGGAGTTTCTGTGTGTCAAAACTCGCGTAGCTCGAAAAACTAGGGGCTAACTTGAAGTTTGGTTACCTTGAAGGGAAGTCTAATGTCCCGATCCTAATTGACTTATTGTTTTTCCCAGCATGTTGCTTGAATCGAAATTGCAAACATCACTCAGCATTCCTGCCTTTAAAGCCCGTGTGGACAGCAAAGACATGTCACAATTTTTTTTTTCACACTCAATTGTAAATATTCTGAGGCCAGAATGATTGTGTGCCCAAAGCAATACACAATTGGCAAGAAAAAACCCCTATACACCTACCTGGGTAATTCCATGAAGTTGGGGCACAAAGTGTGACATTTTAGCATAACTCAATACTAATTATGCTATACATATATTGTTTATAGGCTTTACATTTGTATTGAGACCATACATTTTCCTGGAAATTTTGTGCCATTCAGACTCAATTTTGATGAAGTTAATAAAGAGTGTGTACAGTTCTGGTCGAGGTGAGGATTTAGCTTTTAACGTTCTGCGAGATATTCAGAAACCACTCTATGAGATGTCAAAGAGCATGCAGTTCTAAGGGGTATCAAAAGTTTATTGGATGAAAATCGGTTTTGAAATGGCTGAGATATCCAAAAACAAGGTAAAACAAAAAGATCCTAATAAAGTTGTGGCATGTCGCCTTTTATTATTAGCACTTTTGGGGATATCTCAGCCATTTGAAAAGCAATTTTCATCAAATAAACGATGAATCCTTCTTGAAATTACATGCTCTTTCATATTTCACAAGAGGCTTTTCATTATCTCACTTACGAATGTTCAAAACATGAATCCCCACCTCAACCAGTACTGTACAGTCCCTTTAAAACGATATGTAACAGTGTCCTGTAGCATCGTGACATGTCCATGTAGCATCGTGATAGTTAAAATCTGGTCCTAAAAGACAAATTAATGCAATTACCTTGACCAAAATTTGATATAATATGCATAATTACTAGATTAGTCAGATAGCTAAATATCTTAACTCTCCTTTCCACAGTTTTACTTTTACAAGAAAATTGCACAATGTGTCACTATGCTACGCGGTGTCCACCAAATGTCACAAAAAAGGACACCGCATAGCATCGTGATACATTTTGTAATTTTCTTTTAAAATTAAAACTGTGTACAGGAAATTTGAGATATTTAGCTATCTCATTCATATCTTGTAAATTAATATGCATATTGCATCAAATTTTGGTCAAGCTAATTGCCATAATTTGTCTCTTAGGACCAAATTTTAAAATATCACAATGCTACATGGACACGTCACAATGCTACAGGACACTGTTACATATTGTTTAATAACTTCATCAAAATTGAGTCTGAATGGCACAAAATTTCCAGGAAAATGTGTGACCCCAATGCAAATGTAAAGCCTACAAACAATAAATGTATAGCATAATTAATATTGAGTTATGCTGAAATGTATTTCTTAAATATCACGATGCTACATGGACACTGCCCCAACTTCATGGAATTACCCACCTACACACATACACGGTATGCACACACTACCCGTTCCAATGCAGTACTTACAATAGCGCTATGCTCTTCCCCAACATCTTCTTTTCTTTAACCACTGTCTTCTGATTTGCGATCGTGATAGTCATGCCGTGCGTGTAGATTTCTTTACCGTTGTGGCGCATCTGCTTTAATAGGTGTTTACAGAACCGTATATCTTTGGCATAAATCACGGTCCACTGTCTAAACATCAATCTCCTGCATACAGTGTAGTGCTTTTCTAACTTCTTTCTTTTCACAAAATTTGTTTCATTAATCCTCCCCCCGAGAACGCAAGCACTGAATAATTTTTTTCAACGATGCGATTATGAAAATATTGTGGTATTTGTGACCATGCATCACAAAATGAACAAAAAAGTCACACCTTTTGATTTCACATGAGGACTCAAAAAAGGTGAAATGGATCAACCAAGTCAATATTGGGATTTTCATATTTTCTGAAAGAGCTGTGATTCGTCTACATTATTCTTAAGTTTGGGATTATGAAATGAATGGGAAAGTGCATTTTCAGCAGTTTGTCTATTATCCTTTTTTGTAAATTAGTGACATCAGGTATGTTTTAGAGGACTCCTATTCATTTCCTGATAACCCTTTGCACACTTGTCACTTTCAAGTCTAATAACTATTGAAGGGTTAATGCTACTGCTTTGAAAGTTGCCAGTAATCATGGACAGAATATGTTGATAGAGCATACTCGGCCTAATCTGATAATCTCTTCATTGTTGTTGCTCCAGTAGTTTACACTCTGTTTTTTGTCCCATTAATTACACAGCTAGCACAGTTTGGTATAGAGATTAAATGCTTGAATAGACCCTGTACTTCATAGTCTCTTTTCTCATATTACACCTTTCCTGAGTGTGTGCTTTCTTTCCAATATTTAGATAGGTTAGGAGAGTCCATTTCTCAATTATGCTATACATTATTTTAAAGCTTAGAGTCTGCTCTTTCAGAATCTGCCCTTAACTAAAAATCAATGTCTGGCGACTTTTTGTTGATTTTGTGAAGCAGGGTCACATATGATCTGGAAGTACAGTAGGCCTATTATAGCATAATAAAGAACTCTATACAATTTACCAACAGTTTATTCTGATAGATTTCTAAAGATGCTATGGAATCGGTATAGGCACTATAACAGAGACCATGTTGAACATCGATAAACTTTGGATTAATCAAAGAAATTTTGACATACGTTGACCTGGAAGTTCACATATGTCGAACCATTTTCCTCAATCCCGACTAATTTGAGGTATGCGAGGTTGTCTGTATGCTTATGCTAGGGCCGGAAGTATACATCCCTGTCGACTTCGCCGTGCCCTCCATACCATCCAAGGATGAGACCTTGAGTAATTTTGCAGAGGATCTAAGGACCTGCCTCCAGACAGCCTATTGGAGATCAGAAGAATCTTTGAAAAAAAGCGCAGTACGATCGACACTCCTAACACCCGGGGATCAACTACAGGATGTAAGGGATGTCTGTTTGGCTCCATGACTCCATTTGGAAGTAAGGGATATCGCCAAAGCTCAAGTTGAGATAGACAGGTCCTTATTTGGTTGTGTCCAAACTCTCGGGTGTGTCTTCCAGAATACAAGCATCTAAAAGATCCAGACCAAAGGTGGTTCACAGTGACCGACTTAAGCCCTACCAGAGGGAAGAAAGGTCAACTTGGAGGTATCTCAATCCTGCAGATGTGGTGACACATGATATTGAGGAATTGGCTGGCTCACAAAACCCAGGAAACAGTCTAGAAAGTAATGATGTGGGCTCATCCATGGCTCCTCCTGGTTCTCAGTTATATGACAAACCAGAAGGAGAGTCCATCAAAATTGTACAGGAGGAATGTGGCAGGTCAAGTTGATACCCCTTGTGGCAACGTCGCCAAATGAAATTTTTTAGTAATCCTTAAATTCTTTCATTTTGTCCTGTTAGATGGCAAACGGAAATAGACGTCGTCGCTGCTATGACTGCAGGGTGTGTGGTAAGGATTACCGCGAGAAGAGGAGCCTGGATTTTCACCTCCGGAAGGTCCATGGGGTCCTACGCGGCAGAGAATTCAAGTGCCAGGAGTGTGACTACATATGTGGTAAACTCTACAACCTGAAGCGCCACATAGGCGTCATACATGGCGCCAACAGTGACCAGTTCTCCTATTGGGAGAGGATGCCTCCCCGCTTCCCAGTGCACGTGAAAAGTATGGCATCACAAGCAGATCCACCATCTAGTTCTTGTAATCCGCTCATCCCATCTAACAAGCCCGTCGACATTAGAAGTCAACCTCAGGTCCAACTAAATCCACCTGTCCTCTCTGTAGCTGCTTCATCTACACCCCTCTCCATTTCAACCCCTGTGAGTTCAGGTATCAATCTGGCACCTCACCCTCAAGGGAAACCTTGTGCTATGCTCGTACGAGCTGCACGTAATGATCTCAGCTCTGCAGACAACTCCAACCACAAAAAGGATTCTGGCAAAGTCCCCGTCCCCGCTTCAAGAAAGCTAAAGGACAAAGTCATCGCCTCGGTGGTAGAAAAGTCCTGCATCACCTACTACATTGGCGGGAAGATAGTTCGCCAGTGCAATCAGTCTGAAATATACACAAAGCTTGTGCCTAAATCGTGGGACCAAAACATTCAGTGTCACCTGCCTAAGTAAGCCTAACGCTTACTTTGCTGTTTTCGTTTTGTTTACCTACTGGTAGTTATTGCGATAAGTCTTGCATGTTTTATTGAGGAATACACCATTTATTGGTGCCTTTCTTCCCTTGTTTGGGTGACCTACAAAGTATGTTTCTATCTTATTAAGGAGATTTGTATTAAGAGTGAGTGACTGAAATAGCGAGATCCTCATAAATAACTCAGTTATGACAGTACAGTATGTGAAGTTTTGTGCAAAAAGTAATGACACTGTAGGTATTCCTTTTGTATACAATATGGTGTGTACGCCATTTGTTTGTAACTCGTAAAATCTACGGGGTAGTGGTTTTAGGTGCGTGTGGTATGAACACCTTATTTTTGTCCAGATTAGATGGATTTAGAAATGATTGAAATGGAAGTTAAAACTGAAAGCTTAAAGGATGTGTACAATTCTGGTTGAGGTGAGGATTTAGCTTTTAATGTTTTGCGAGATATTCAGAAACCACTCTATGAGATGTCAAAGAGCATGCAATTCTAAGGGGTACTGTATGAAAAGTTTATTTGATGAAAATCAGTTTTGAAATGGCCGAGATATCCAAAAACAAGGTGAAACAAACAGATCCTTATAGGAGTTGTGGCCTGTCGCCTTTTATTATTATATTTTTTTGATAGGTCAGCCATTCGAAAACCAATTTTCATCAAATAAACATTGAATTCTTCTTGAAATTACATGTTCTTTCATATTTCATAATAGGTTCCTCATTATCTCACTTAAGAATGTTCAAAACATGAACCCCCACCTCAGCCAGTACTGTACAGTAATGATTTCTCTAAAGTTAATTTTATTTGAATACTGGGTAATGTCTGTGCATTTATACAGTGCATGGGCATATTGTTCACCGTATGCTATACGCTGATATTAAATCAATAGACTGATTTTTGGTCTAGCCGGATTTGAATTTAGTGGAATGTTACTTCTATTGGAATAGATTAAGCCACTGACGGTAGTTTGAGTTAGACAATCTATACCCTCATTGATTGTGACACAGTATTGAATACCAAATGTTGAAGTGTAAAGATACTTAATTGACAGTTTCCCCCAAGTGGATTGCACGTAATTACATTTGAAGCATTTGTCGTGTTCTGAATTTCAAGGTATGTTCAAGCAGGAGGGCGCGTTTGGATGTGTCAAATACAACTCTGTATGCATTTGTTTGGTACATTGTTGATAGTGACTCTGAGTAAGGCACAGAATGAGTGTTATCGATTGAAAAAGATGATATTGATTGAACTCACTTGGATATGTTTATAGTGTTATACTGTAGTCTGGTGTAACACTAGGCTCAGCTAGTTTGCAGGCACAAACCCTTGTTGGTCGTAAAGGAGTCTGCGCCAAGACTACTATATGCACTACTTCGGCACTGTCCCATAAGCCCTGTGTTGTAGCTTCTCCCGAGAGGCTGCAGTGCAGTGGTGTGTGTATTAGTCTTGGCACATGCAGACTCCTAATACGACCAACAAGGGTTTGTGCCTGCAAACTAAGGCTCAGCCACCAGCAGGATTATCAGTTAATGGTCGTGTGTAAGTAAATTCAGTTTTGTAAAGAAACATCAAAAGACGGTTTCTTGTTTGAAAATATTCAATTTTGTATTAAAAGGATTGTTTTCAATGAAACGGGACATTTCATAATTAGAGGGAGAGCTGTGAAACAAAATTGATTATGAGATAAAGGTAACGTCAGTATTGACCAATATACATCTTGTATTTTTGATGCTATCTATCTCTTCACTCTCATTTTCTTACCATCCCTCTCTTTCCCATTCTCCTAATTCCCTCTTTCCCCTCTGTTTATCATCTCTCTCTCTCTCTCTCTCTCTGTAATGCGTGTGAGTGGCCTGTCAATTTGTGTACCTGGAATCACTAGCACCAAGGAGGTTCGAGAAATGGAGTCACAACAGTCAATATTCGCTTTGATCCCATGTTCGTAGCCGCCACTCAAAAATATTTGAAGTATGTGTCAAACTGGAGCAGTCTCACAGATAGGAAGATAATTGATTAATGTGGCATTGCATCATGACTCGTCACTCTCAATGGAAAATATGTCTTTATGATGGTAATTACTTTTTGCTATCCCTACTTACAAACGATGGGCGGTAGACAATGGTAAAGGCACGGGGGTGCGCGAATAGAAATTGCTCAAATATTGCTGAAATAGATCACTATCAAAATTACTGACTGTACGCTAATCTGACATATTAATTTATAAAGAACTATACTTGAAGATGATACCATTTTAGTTTCATTTGGCGGAAATAAGGAGAATAGTGATAAAACCAGCTTTCCATGAGGGTAAAATTTCAAAAACTTTCACAAAATACAACTCAGATTTACACTTTTGCACATATTTTCGAACTGAATTGACTTTTGTTTTATATGCTTTATCATTAGGTGAAATTTCATTGCATTTGATATATAAAACGAGCTCTTATATTCAAATCACCTCCGAATAAATTGTACACTATTCAGCTATTACTCATAGGAATGACAGCTAGTGTTTTTATACCTGATGTATAGTTTTCGAACTACTAAGTATCAAAAGTGGGAAATGTTTGGTGCAACACCTAGTACTCGTTAGTTGCTGGGTGTACTATAACCACAGGGTTTGTGCTACATGATGCACACACAGCGCAGGAGCGCGTAGCAAGCCATGCATGCATTTCCCCCAGCTCAGTGTCCGCGTAGGTATGTAAATAGCTGAGTAACCAGAGGAGTGCATGCATACAGCACAGCAGAGACACACACATGGGGGCTAGGGCTAGAGCTAGAGCTAGAGCACAGAGAGTTGGTGATAGGCCGGCATCAGGAGAGGTTGTATCGTCGTTGGGATGACAAGACCTTGTATCTGAAATTTTGGTGAAAATGACTTTTTTGAATTAATGGTCAAATAATGAGTTAAGTGATGTCCTGTCCAAATCCAAACTGTCTTACGTGTACTCCAAAAATAAAACCACTACGGCATGACAAAGGAAAGGTTCTCCCAATAGCTATAGTGCTTTGGCCGCCATGTTTTTTGGCTCTCCTGAACATTTGACTTTTTTAGATACGAGGTCTTGTCGCCCCAACGACAATATGCTGTCCCTGCTCCCACAGCCTTTACTGTACAGTGACATGCGGCTCATGCAGCTGTTGTACAAGATCATTATACTCAAAGATCGAGCAATAAAAGTTGGAACGGTAACATACACTTGTGTGGATCTATGTCATGTTTTCTGGAGTCTGATTGGAATGGATAATGTGAGGAAAAATGTGAGGAGATTTGCAATGGCATGACACAGGGTTTTGTACTTGAATCCTCAACCCTATTCCGTAATGTGGATACAGCGGTGAAATTACATTACACTAATCACGATGTACTGTTTTCCATAGATTTTATCAAGAAAGTTTAATTATAATGTGCCCAAAGTGTCTCAGTATTGTATGACACGCATCATCCATCTTTATATGATGATAAATTCTGTTTTGTTTGATGAAATTTCTTAACCTTGCACAAAAATGGATGATATCAATCTGCAGTGTGTGCATGAAATTGAAGTAACTTTGGTAAGTTTGTGGTCAAAGGTCAATTGAACAAAGGTCAAATTTTATATTTCTGGAAAGTTAATGCACATTTATGAAGATAACGCAAGTCCAATTCAAGACATATGGACTTCAAGCATGATAAGACAGATGTGGAATTTAAATTTGTGCCCATGTCATGGTGCATGTACATGTATGTTACGTGCATGTACATGCACATTGTAATGATGGATTGTGTGTCTGTGCGTGTGTATTTGGTGTGAAATGTGGATAATCACCAGAATACACACCAACAGAACCAGGGCACACCTTGACTCGTGGACATCCTCGCTTTGATTCCCTACACGCATTTTGGCACTCCTGGGCCCGGTTTCATAAAAAGTTGATATGATAGCATCTCTTGCTGGAATGGCAATTGTCATGACAGCGACAAGAATCCAGCTTCCTGATTGGCTGGTACTACTGGAAATTGCCATTCCAGCAAGAGTTGCCATCCCCGTCATCTTTTATGAAATGGGGCCCTCTAGAGGGGGCTACTTTGATAAATATATGGCACTTTTTGGAGTGAAATCCTTGGTGGCGGGTTACGTATGCATAATTTCATGTTACTCCCAAAGCTCGGGTGACAAATTTTCTTTCCTGGAAATAGCTTTATCTATTATTGTGCCAATTTGTGACAATTTCAAGACAAGGGTATCATCTGTGAAGGTAATTGCATGCAATGACAACTAGGTAATAGTGGCAAATACTGTTAAACAAGAAATGTTCGCGTGCATTTTAATTTAGCGAATTTCGTGAGGGCCAAGTTTCGCAAAATTAAAATGCATGTGAAATTTCTTGCCACTAATGCATCAAACGCCAGTGGCAATTCGCGAAAATTTCATGCCACGAAAAAGGCTGTTGGCTTCATTTCGTGAAAATTTCATGCCGCGAATATATCATGTTTTACAGTACCCAGTAGGTTGTAGCTTGTGGGGTCTGCTTGCTGGCGGTCAGTCATCTGTCGAGAGTGCAGCAGTTAGCTTGTTCGATGCTGTTTAGGCCAACAGGGCTTGGTGAACTGTGGTCTTCGTGATGGAGGTCAGTAAGCAAGTAATCAGCGTTGGTCATGGTGACGGTGATGGGACAACTATCACTTCGGAGTTGATCTGAATGTAGCTATCTTTTCGAAGTGCATCTCAGGGAAGATAGCGTACACATTCGGATTGCTGAGGAAGTGATAAGTTGGGACGCGTTAGGGCTGTATGAACTGAAGAGATCAGCAAAACAAAAAGGACTATCACCACAGAGTGTAACAAACTTTTTCTTTTGATGTGATGGGCAAAAGTACGCTTTATCACGTGATCAGCTCTTGACCGATCCTACAACTGTATAACAAGAGTAACCTTAGTATGTGGAATATAACATTAAAAAAAACAACTGTAATTTCACAAGCTTGTCAGCTCACTGATCGGGCTCACTAATGATCACCAATATTAAATGTGTGTTCATATCCATGTGGATATCTCAAATTGTATGCAACAAAATTACACCAAAATCACAGAAAACACTCACTGACATTCTTCCAATGACACTTGTAATCTTGAACAAAATTGATTCTTGGAATATGTTGATTCATGTCACTGATCAGAACTCTCACTTTTTTGTGGACAATCGATGCTGTACGCTGCCCAGCTTGACTACCCAGTCACAGATGAGACTGAAGTTAACCATCAAATATTGTGCTACATACCGTATTTGAAAGATATGTCGCATTCTAGTATTAGTTAACTTCATATTCAGATTGTGCATTGCTAGCAGTGTTTGCTGTGCTAAGACTTGAGCATGACATGATAATTGACGTTGATATCAGCAATTTTGGTACTTTAACTTATGAAAAAATGTAGTTTCGTTGGAAATGAGCTACTGTATAAAGTATTTCTTGAAAATGTGATATATGATGTTGTTCAATTCTTGATATCAACATGTACCAGTAGACTTACAGGAGTTTATATTAAGAGTCACAACTCACGTCTCAGAGGATTAATTGTTGCATCTCAGTGTTTTGGAAAATTTGCCTTTTATACCATTAATGCAGATTCCCCATTCATTTTTGTCGAACCCACCGGAGGTGAGGGGAGACTAAGGGATCGCCTGCAGCGTCCGTCGTCCGTCCGTCCGTCCGTCTGTCGGTAACACTACAAAAACTTCAATAACTCTTTACTCTGGGCTTCAATTGCAATCAAACTTCAAGGGAAGAGGGGTCATACAAAGTTTCACATTTCACCACACATGAAGGTCACCTCAAGGTCAAAGCTCAGGGGTCAATGAACTTCAGGGGCCCAATGTTAAGTTTTTATGGCGCGTTTCTATTATGGGTCATAACTTTTGATCCATAACTCCATTTGTGACCAAACTTGGATGGTAGATGTCCCTTGGGGAGTGGATGGTCACCACAAGGTCAATGGTCACAAGCATGGGTCAACAAACTTTTAGAGCCCAATGTTAAGTTTTTATGGCGCGTTTCTATTATGGGTCATAACTTTTGATCCAGAGGTCCGTTTGTGACTAAACTTGGATGGTAGATGTCCCTTGCGGAGTGGATGGTCACCACAAGGTCAATGGTCACAAGCATGGGTCAATGAACTTTTAGAGCCCGTGCACTGTTAAGTTTTTATGACACGTTTCTATTATGGGTCATCACTTTTGATCCATAGGTCCGTTTGTGACTAAACTTGGATGGTAGATGTCTCTTGGGGAGTGGATGATCACCACAAGGTCAAAGGTCACAAGCAGGTTTCAACAAACTTTTTGAGCCCAATGTTAAGTTTTTATGGCGTGTTTCTATTATGGGTCATAACTTTTGATCCATAGGTCTGTTTGTGACCAAACTTGGATGGTAGATGTCCCTTGGGGAGTGAATGGTCACCACAAGGTCAAAGGTCACAGGCAGGGGTCAACGAACTTTAAGGGCCCAATGTTATGTTTTTATGGCACTTTTTTTTTTCCATAAATTTTTACCCTTTCATATCTCTTTCTATCTGTTATATCCCATTCGCATACAATTTCTTGTACGCGAATGGGCGAGACACATTATGGCACTTGCCTTATTGCTGCCATTGGCTACACAACTCTTCAAGCTCTACACTAAAAACTTTCAAAATATGGATAATAGTCAATATCTAGTACGACTGCTTTTGTACTGTTTCTGGGCTTATGCAAGATCTAGCGTTTAAAAGTATGGTGAACGAGAAAAAAGGACGATATTCATAAACAAGGTGATTTATACATTTCTGGAAATCAAGCCTCTAGGAATATGAATAATTAACTTTCAGAAGGTAAAAACGTCTCCAGAACGATGGAGAGATGGTGTTTTGAGACCCTTTTTAGACCACCAGAACCCGATCTGACGGCGAAATTTCGGTGACCAAAATTATGACGTCACGAAATGTGTGCTGTGCTACCACTCCATGCACACAGTGAGCTCTGTCTATGGAGGGCCGTTGCGGACGTGGTTCGTTTGGGCGCTTCTGATGTGCGCTTAGCCCACATCAACTTGGAGTGTCCTGTTTGCTATGGGTTTTAGGCGGGAGAATCTCCAGATCAGAAGGTGCTTGGGGTTGGAGTCTCTGTCAAAGTCCTCTCATACAATATACGGTAAGGTAGGAATTGGACGTTTTAATGGTTCAGCCGATAAACCGACGCGAAGAAACAATTAAAGCCCAGATATTGCATACGCTTGCCCAGAATAAATACATGATTCATAGACCGACTCGGGTTCGTTGAGGGCAGCAGACAATTTGTGGCACTGGGCACAGCCATAAGCTCATTTTGCGGTGTCCCAGCCGACCCCCCCTCCTCTCCCCCACCCCACGGGCAACACGTTTTAATCGCGCACTTGTAACAAAGGTTCACGCACTAAGCAAGCATTCGCGCACTCAGTACGAGAAGCCCATTGGCTAAAACAACCATGCATCAGTTTTTCATTCCGTGCGCGTGAGAAGGGTGGGGGAGAGAGGAGGGGGGGGGGGGGGGGTCGGCTGAGACACCGCAGTAATGGCGCTGCCCATGCCAAAAATACACATAGCGTGTCACAGAATCGGTCTATAGGGTCGTATGAGGTTTGGATCCTTGCATGACGTGTGATATTGGGCTTGAAAAAGACAGGGGCGAAATTGGTGAAGTGAACCAATCATTTTTAACTCAATTTCTCAATTGCATAAATATCTTGTAATAAGTGATATTGATAATCAGTTTCAGAAGACATTTCCCTCTGCTCTGAGACCTTTTTTCGTATTATTTTCCTGATCTAAATCTCTTGTTTCCTATCATGTATAGTTTTAGAACATATTCTAAAAGATCAGACTTTAAGCTTTAAAATGAAATTTAGCATGCTCTTCAACTTTCAAGGCTGAAGCATCATTCTTCCTAAAGTTTTAGAATCAAAAGTGAAGAGTGTGTACCAGGATTTTGAGAAATGAAAAAGGAGACTCTAAGACACACCTCATCATATTATACGGTACTATTAAGAGGAAAAAAAAAGTTTACAAGAAAACACTGCTGAAAAGTACTTTCTAGTTCGTTTTATTATCCCAACTTTTAGCATAATGTAGGAGAAGACTTGCTCTTTTGGAAAATATGAAAAAGTCAAGATTGGCTATGTTGACCCATTTCACCTTTATTCAGTCCTCACACAAAATCAGTGCATGTGACTTTTTGTTGGTTTTGTGATGCACGGTCTCATATAGTTTACAGTCATTAATTGAATTTTACCTGTTATTTCTCTTTCTCCTACGTCTCTTCATTATCATTTTCCTATTAAGGGAGCTGACAAAACTGCTGCTGATGAGGTGTCATCTGGATCTCCACAGAAAAAGGATTCTGCTGGATTCAAAAGTACAACAAGTAACATTGGTGATAATTCATCGGAACCAATTCCCCGCAAAACATGTTCCAGAAACAAGTTTTCCCAATTGCCAAAGATCCGAGTGATGACGACATCGAATGAAAATAACAAGAGAAAATATGACAAGGTACAGTACTGTCTTTACTGCTCAACCCCACAAAAGAAACTGCCACGACATCTTGCCACCAAACATGCAAATGAGACCCAAGTGCAAGAATGGCTGGCATGTGAGGGCAGTCAAAGGAGTAAAAAGCTAACGCTCATCAGGAATCGTGGAAACTTTGTGCACAACCGTCAAGTCCTGAAGTTAGGAGAAGGCACACTTGTTGTGGTACACAGGCCAGGGTTGGGTGATAAATGCAATCCTGATGAATTCTTGCCGTGTAAAAACTGCCTCGGGTTCTATTTCAAGCAGGAAGTCCGGAAGCATAGATGTGTGTGTGAGGATGAAGAGCTTTGTGAAGGAAAAAGGAGAGAAAAGGCAAGCACACTACTGCACCCAAATTCTTCTGAAATCAGTTCCCAAGCTAGTCAAATTTTGTCAGACATGATTGATGATGAGGTGTCATCTGGATCTCCACAGAAAAAGGATTCTGCTGGATTAGAAAGTACAACAAATGACATTGGTGATAATTCATCAGAGCCGATTCCCCACAAAACCTGTTCCAGAAAGAAGTTTTCCCCATCGTCAGAGATCCGAGTGACAACATCAAATAAAAATAACAAGAGAAAATGGGACAAGGTACAGTACTGTTGTTTCTACTCAGTGCCCCCCCCCAAAAAAAAAGCCCCAAACAAATATACATATATATATATATATATATATATATATATATATACGATGTATATATATATATAAACAAATATACATAAATATATATATATATATATATATATATATATATATATACGATGTATATATATATATAAACAAATATACATAAATATATATATATATATATATATATATATATATATATATATATATATACGATGTATATATATATATATAAACAAATATACATAAATATATATATATATATATATATATTTCAGGGCAGATCCTGAAAGAGCAGACTCTGTGCTTTAAAATGATGTATAACTCAATTCAAATGGACTCTCCTAATCTATCTAAATACACATGTATTGGAAAGAAAGCACAAACTCTGGAAAAGTGTGAACTGAGAGAAAAGGGACTTTGAAGTACTGAATCTATTCAAGCACTTAATGTTTACCAAGCCGTGGTAGCTGTGCGATGAATGGGACAAAAAAACAGTATGGAAATCACTGGAGCAACAACAATAAAGGGATAAAGGGATAATCGGATTAAGCTGAAATTGAGTATGCTCTATCAACACATTGTGTACATGATTAATGCCAACTCTCAGTATTATCCCTGTAGCATTATTCTTGCCAAAATTATTAGAGTTGAAAGTGAAGAGCATGCAAAGGATTCAAGAAATGAAAAAGGGCCTCTAAGACATAACTGATCACACTATACAAATAAGGGTTGTAGAATGCTGGAATTGTACTTTTCCTTTTATTTAATGATCCCAAACTTAGCAATATTGCAGAAGAAGAACTCAGAAAGCATGGAAAATTAATGATTGATTTAATTAACCCATTTCACCTTTTTGAGTCCTCACCTATAAAATCAAGGGGGTGCGACTTTTTGTTCGTTTTGTGATGCACAGTCACATATGGTTTACTGCCTTTAATTACACTTGACCTGTTATTTCTCTTTCTCCTATATCTCTTCATTATCATTTTCCTGTTAAGGTAGCTGACCAAACTGCTGCTGATGAGGTGTCATCAGGATCACCACAGAAAAAGCAATCTGTTGGATTCAAAAGTACAACAGATGACATTGGTGATAATTCATCAGAGCCGATTCCCCACAAAACCTGTTCCAGAATGAAGTTTTTCCCATCGTCACAGATCCGAGTGACAACATCAAATAAAAATAACAAGAGAAAATGGGACAAGGTACAGTACTGCTGTTTCTGCTCAGTGCCCCCCCCCCCAAAAAAAATATATATATACCATATATATATATATATATATATATATATATATATATATATATATATATATATATATATATATTTAAGGGCAGATCCTGCGAGAGCAGACTCTGTGCTTTAAAATGATGTATAACTCAATTCAAATGGATTCTCCTAACCTATCTAAATACACATGAATTGGAAAGAAAGCACAAACTCTGGCAAAGTGTGAACTGAGAGAAAAAGGACTTTGAAGTACAGAATCTATTCAAGCTCTTAATGTTTACCAAGCCGTGGTAGCTGTGCGATGAATGGGACAAAAAACAGTATGGAAATCACTGGAGCAACAACAATAAAGGGATAGAGGGATAAACAGATTAAAGCTGTAATTGAGTATGCTCTATCAACACATTGTGTCCATGATTAATGCCAACTCTCAGCATTATCCCTATAGCATTATTCTTGCCAAAATTATTAGAGTTGAAAGTGAAGAGCATATGCAAAGGATTCAAGAAATGAAAAAGGGCCTCTAAGACATAACTAATCACACTACTCTACAAATATTCGGGTTGTAGAGAATCTGCTAGAATTATACTTTCAATTTTTGTCCCCGCCGAACGAGTTCGAGCAGGGGACTATGAAACGGGCTCCGTACGTGTGTGTGTCCGTGTGTCCGTCCGTCCGTCCGTCCGTGTGTCCGTGTGTGCGTCCGTGTGTGATCAAAATCTTCAATTTGCTACTTCTCTGTCATTTATGAGCCAATTTTGATTCTGTTTGCTTTATATGATAGCACTACATGGGAGCTTTGAAACTGCTACACAGAATTTCAGTCGTGACCTTTGACCTTGACCTTTGACCTATATTGTACATTTTGCTACAAAATGCTACTCCTTCGCCATTTCTAACCCGATTTCGATTCCGTTTGCTTTATGTGATGGCACTAGGTGAGGGCTTCAAAACTTCTACACAGAATTTTGACCTTTGACTTCTTTGACCTTTGACCTTGATTTTTTGACCTATATTGTACATTTTGCTACAAAATGCTACTCCTTCGCCATTTCTAACCCGATTTCGATTCCGTTTGCTTTATGTGATGGCACTAGGTGAGGGCTTCAAAACTTCTACGCAGAATTTTGACCTTTGACTTCTTTGACCTTTGACTTTGATTTTTGACCTATATTGTACATTTTGCTACGAAATGCTACTCCTTCGCCATTTTTAACCCGATTTCAATTCCGTTTGCTTTATATGATGGCAGTAGTTGAGGGCTTCAAAACTTCTACACAGAATTTTGACCTTTGACTTCTTTGACCTTTGACCTTGATTTTTGACCTATATTGTGCATTTTGCTACAGAATGCTACTCCTTCGCCATTTCTAACCCGATTTCGATTCCGTTTGCTTTATGTGATAGCACTAGGTGAGGGCTTCAAAACTTCTACACAGAATTTTGACCTTTGTCTTCTTTGACCTTTGACCTTGATTTTTGACCTATATTGTACATTGGCTACAAAATGCTACTCCTTCGCCATTTCTAACCCAATTTCGATTCCATTTGCTTTATGTGATGGCACTAGGTGAGGGCTTCAAAACTTCTACACAGAATTTTGACCTTTGACTTCTTTGACCTTTGACCTTGATTTTTTACCTATATTGCACATTTTGTTACAAAATGCTACTTCCGGCGGGGACATATGTTACGCACCGCGTAATTTCTACTTTTCCTTGTATTTTATTGTTATTATTATTATTATTATTATTATTATCATTATTATTCATGGTTTATTGAAATCGTGACTTGCAGCAATTTAGATTGCTGAATTGCTCACAATTGTACATAAAAGACATGATGCATACATATGAATATAACAATACTGTTTGTACTGCAGATATAAATATGAAATTGCAATTCTGTATACATACACGGTAAAATGCATAAAAATGTAATTCCCATACTTTGCTACGAGTAAAAAGCTTCTTGGTGCATTTCGAACAGCTGCTGAGGTGCCTAAGGAATGTGTCTTTAAACATCACGTGTGAATAATGTGTATGCGGGTATGTGTGTGTGCATTTAACGTGTGTGTATTTAGCATGTGTGTATTCAAGCGTATTATGATTTTGTTTGTTCACTACTGAATTGCTCCCATTTGTACTTGAAGCACATGCATAGACCTACACAAAACATAACAAAACCGTCTTTTACTATACAACAAATACAATCACAAAAACACTACCTTGCATATATAAAACCAAATTATTTAGAATATATAAAATTCTGATTCTTACCACAAGGAAATATCCTCTTACTGTATATCAAACATAATATGTTGAGGCGCTTGAGGGGTGTGTCTGTAAACATGTGTGTGTATAATGTGTATTGATGTGGGTGTGTGTATAATGTGTATGTGGATAATGTATCTGTATGTGTGCATAAGTGTGTGTGTATTCAAATGTATGGTTTTACATGTTTACAGCAATGAAATCGCTGTAACTCTCCCAATTGTATACGACGGACATGCAGTCATAAAAACATAACAAAATCGTCCATTATTGCACCACGAATATATCACCTGAAAAACAGCAACAATTCATTGCACATATAAAACGGAGTTGTCTAAAAATATACAAAATTCCAATTCTTAAAACGAAGAAGTTACATCTAGGTGTATTACAAGCGTTCTGTTGATCCCAAACTTAGCAATATTGTAGAAGAACTCGGTAAATATGAAATATTAATGATTGACTCGATTGACCCATTTCACCTTTTTGAGTCCTCGCCTTTAAAATCAAGGGGGTGCGACTTTTTGTTTGTTTTGTGATGCAGGGTCACATAATGGTTTACTGCCTTTGATTATATTTCACCTGTTATTTCTCTTTCTCTCTCTCTTATCATTTTCCTATTAAGGTAGCTGACAAAACTGCTGCTGATGAGGTGTCATCTGGATCTCCACAGAAAAAGGATTCTGCTGGATTCAAAACTACATCCAGTGACATTGGTGATAATTCATCAGAGCCGATTCCCCACAAAACCTGTTCCAGAATGAAGTTTTCCCCATTGTCAAAGATCCGAGTGACAACATTAAATAGAAATAAGAAGAGAAAATGGGACAAGGTACAGTTCTGCTGTTTTTGCTCAGTGCCCCCCCCCCAAAAAAGAATATATATATATATATATATATATATATATATATATATATATATATATATATTTAAGGGCAGATCCTGAAAGAGCAGATTCTATGCTTTAAATTGATGGATAACTCAATTCAAATGGACTCTCCTAACCTATCTATTACATGTATTGGAAAGAAAGCACAAACTCTGGAAAAGTGTGAACTGAGAGAAAAGGGACTTTGAAGTACAGAATCTATTCAAGCGTTTAACACTAATTTACCTGGGGGGCCATAATGCCCCCCCCCCCCCTCGATGAATTCCGCAACCATTCCGGCGTGCAAAATTTTTTGACCGCGTCGTTCGCTGACTTTTTAATTTTAAGTCTCGCGCAACTTTTGAGACCAAATTTGTCGCGCCCGGGCATACCGTTCCGAAGCCACGCCCCTTCAAAAAACTTTTGTCAACCCCAAAATTGCTCAAAAACGTGATTTTGTGTACAAAGTCAATACAAATTGTGTTTTTTCAATTAATTCATATAAAGATTCATATTTTTTATTTTGATGGCTGAAATCAATTTATTTTAGTATAATTATGCTTCAAAAAATGTGTGTGACAAATTCTGCTGAAAAAAACAACAAAAACAAAAGTTCGAAAAAACAAAGAAATACATAAAGAATTGATAAAACAATAAAGAACATAAGAAATTAATTTTGATACGGAATTTTTTTTACGCACAAATGTTTGGAATGTCACTAGGAATATTTACACCAAAAATCAGCATTCTATAAGCTTTTATAAGCCAATTACAGACAAAAATGAGTTTCTTTTGCATATATTTGCATAATTAATTGATTTAAAATAGAAAATGCAAATTCTTTGAAAATTTAACTTAGCAGTCTTGTAGATTACATCCTGCTTTATGTTCATGCAAAATTTTGCAGCGATCGCGCGATCCACGGCCGAGATCTGAAGGGGGGGCCATAATGCCCCCCAGGAATTCAAGCTCGCTAAATAGCCCAGGTAAGTTAGGGTTAATGTTTACCAAGCCGTGGTAGCTGTGCGATGAATGGGACAAAAAACAGTATGTAACCCACTGAAGCAACAACAATAAAGGGATTACCAGATTAAGCTGAAATTGAGCATGCTCTATGAACACACTTTGTCTATCATTCATGCCAACTTTCAGCATTTTAGCCTTATAGCATTATTCTTGCAAAAGTTATTAGAGATGAAAGTGAAGAGTGTGCAAATGATTTTCAGGAAATGAAAATGGGCCTCTAATACATACCTGATAACACTACTCTAAAAAAAAAAAAGGTTGTTGAGAAAGTGCTGGAAATATATTTTTTCTTGTATTTTTTTATCCCAAACTTAGCAATATTGTAGAAGAATTCAGAAAACATGAAAAATTTATGATTGACTTGATTGACCCATTTAAACCTTTTTGAGTCCTCACCTATAAAATCAAGGGGTACAACTTTTTGTTGGTTTTGTGATGCACGGTCACATATGGTTTACAGTCATTAATTGCATTTTACCTGTTATTTCTCTTTCTCCTACGTCATTTCATTATCATTTTCCTATTAAGGGAGCTGACAAAACTGCTGCTGATGAGGTGTCATCTGGATCTCCACAGAAAAAGGATTCTGCTGGATTCAAAAGTACAACAAGTAACATTGGTGATAATTCATCGGAGCCAATTCCCTGCAAAACATGTTCCAGAAAGAAGTTTTCCCAATCGTCAAAGATCCGAGTGATGACGACATCGTATGAAAATAACAAGAGAAAATATGACAAGGTACAGTACTGTCTTTACTGCTCAACCCCACAAAAGAAACTGCCACGACATCTTGCCACCAAACATGCAAATGAGACCCAAGTGCAAGAATGGCTGGCATGTCAAGGCAGTCAAAGGAGTAAAAAGTTAACGCTCATCAGGAATCGTGGAAACTTTGTGCACAACCGTCAAGTCCTGAAGTTAGGAGAAGGCACACTTGTTGTGGTACACAGGCCAGGGTTGGGTGATAAATGCAATCCTAATGAATTCTTGCCGTGTAAAAACTGCCTCGGGTTCTATTTCAAGCAGGAAGTCCGGAAGCATAAATGTGTGTGTGAGGATGAAGAGCTTTGTGAAGGAAAAAGGAGAGACAAGGCAAGCACACTACTGCACCCAAATTCTTCTGGAAACATTTCCCAAGCTAGTCAAATTTTGTCAGACATGATTGATGATGAGGTGTCATCTGGATCTCTACAGAAAAAGGATTCTGCTGGATTAGAAAATACAACAAATGACATTGGTGATAATTCATCGGAACCGATTCTCCACAAAACCTGTTCCAGAATGAAGTTTTCTTCATCGTCAAAGATCCGAGTGACAACATCAAATAAAAATAACAAGAGACAATGGGACAAGGTACAGTACTATTTCTGCTCAGCCCCCTACCCCCCCCCCCCCAAAAAAAAGAACAAATATGTAAGAGCAGATCCTGAAAGAGCAGACTCTAAGCTTTAAAATGATGTATAAGTCAATTCAAATGGACTCTCCTGACCTATCTAAATACACATGTATTGGAAAGAAAGCACAAACTCTTGAAAAGTGTGAACTGAGAGAAAAGGGACTTTGAAGTACAGAATCTATTCAAGCGCTTAATGTTTACCAAGCCGTGGTAGCTATGCGATGAATGGGACAAAAAACAGTATGGAAATCACTGGAGCAACAACAATAAAACGATAAAGGGATAATCGAATTAAGCTGAAATTGAGTATGCTCTATCAACACATTTTGTCCATGATTAATGCCAACTCTCAGCATTAGACTTATAGCATTATTCTTGCAAAAATTATTTGAGTTGAAAGTGAAGAGCGTGCAAAGGATTTTCAAGAAATGAAAATGGGCCTCTAAGACATAACTAATCACACTATACAAATAAGGGTTGTAGAAAAACTGCTGGAATTGTACTTTTCCTTTTATTTAATGATCCCAAACTTAGCAATATTGTAGAAGAAGAACTCAGAAAACATGAAAAATTCATGATTGACTTGTTTGATCCCTTTCACCTTTTTGAGTCCTCACCTATAAAATCAAGGGGTACAACTTTTTGTTGGTTTTGTGATGCACAGTCACATTATGGTTTACTGCCTTTAATTACATTTTACCTGTTATTTCTCTTTCTCCTATGTCTCTTCATTATCATTTTCCTATTAAGGGAGCTGAGAAAACTGCTGCTGATGAGGTGTCACCTGGACCTCCAAAGAAAAAGGATTCTGCTGGAGTCAAAAGTACAGGTGACATGGGTGATAATTCATTGGAGTCAATTACCCGCAAAACCTGTTCGAGAATGAAGTTTTCCCCATCATCAAAGATCAGAGTGATGACGACGTCGTATGAAAATAACAAGAGAAAATGGGACAAGGTACAGTACTGTCTTTACTGCTCAACCCCACAAAAGAAACTGCCGCGACATCTTGCCACCAAACATGCAAATGAGACCCAAGTGCAAGAATGGCTGGCATGTCAAGGCAGTCAAAGGAGTAAAAAGCTAACGCTCATCAGGAATCGTGGAAACTTTGTGCACAACCGTCAAGTCCTGAAGTTAGGAGAAGGCACACTTGTTGTGGTATACAGGCCAGGATGTGGTGAAAAATGTGATCCTGATGAATTCTTGCCATGTAAAAACTGCCTCGGGTTCTATTTCAAGCAGGAAGTCCGGAAGCATAGATGTGTGTGTGAGGATGAAGAGCTTTGTGAAGGAAAAAGGAGAGAAAAGGCAAGCACACTACTGCACCCAAATTCTTCTGAAATCAGTTCCCAAGCTAGTCAAATTTTGTCAGACATGATTGATGATGAGGTGTCATCTGGATCTCCACAGAAAAAGGATTCTGCTGGATTAGAAAGTACAACAAATGACATTGGTGATAATTCATCGGAACCGATTCTCCACAAAACCTGTTCCAGAATGAAGTTTTCTTCATCGTCAAAGATCCGAGTGACAACATCAAATAAAAATAACAAGAGACAATGGGACAAGGTACAGTACTATTTCTGCTCAGCCCCCTACCCCCCCCCCTTCCCCCCCAAAAAAAAAATATGTAAGAGCAGATCCTGAAAGAGCAGACTCTGTGCTTTAAAATGATGTATAAGTCAATTCAAATGGACTCTCCTAACCTATCTAAATACACATGTATTGGAAAGAAAGCACAAAATCTTGAAAAGTGTGAGCTGAGAGAAAAGGGACTTTGAAGTACAGAATCTATTCAAGCACTTAATGTTTACCAAGCCATGGTAGCTGTGCGATGAATGGGACAAAAAACAGTATGGAAATCACTGGAGCAACAACAATAAAGGGATAAAGGGATAATCAGATTAAGCTGAAATTGATATGCTCTATCAACACATTTTGTCCATGATTAATGCCAACTCTCAGCATTAGACTTATAGCATTATTCTTGCCAAAATTTTTAGAGTTGAAAGTGAAGAGCATGCAAAGGATTTTCAAGAAATGAAAATGAGCCTCTAAGACATAACTGATCACACTATACAAATAAGGGTTGTAGAATGCTGGAATTGTACTTTTCCTTTTATTTAATGATCCCAAACTTAGCAATATTGTAGAAGAAGAACTCAGAAAGCATGAAAAATTAATGATTGATTTAATTAACCCATTTCACCTTTTTGAGTCCTCACCTATAATATCAAGGGGGTGCGACTTTTTGTTCGTTTTGTGATGCACAGTCACATATGGTTTACTGCCTTTAATTACACTTGACCTGTTATTTCTCTTTCTCCTATATCTCTTCATTATCATTTTCCTATTAAGGTAGCTGACCAAACTGCTGCTGATGAGGTGTCCTCAGGATCACCACAGAAAAAGCAATCTGTTGGATTCAAAAGTACAACAGATGACATTGGTGATAATTCATCAGAGCCGATTCCCCACAAAACCTGTTCCAGAATGAAGTTTTCCCCATCGTCACAGATCCGAGTGACAGCATCAAATAAAAATAACAAGAGAAAATGGGACAAGGTAGTATGTACTGCTGTTTCTGCTCAGTGCCCCCCCCCCCCAAAAAAAAAAAAACCCCAAAACAAATATATATATATATATATATATATATATATATATATATATATATATATTTCAGGGCAGATCCTGAAAGAGCAGACTCTATGCTTTAAAATGATGTATAAGTCAATTCAAATGGACTCTCCTAACCTATCTAAATACACATGTATTGGAAAGAAAGCACAAACTCTGGAAAAGTGTGAACTGAGAGAAAAGGAACTTTGAAGTACAGAATCTATATTCTATATCTATAATGAAGGGATTACCAAATTAAGCTGAAATTGAGTATGCTCTATCAACACATTGTGTCCATGATTAATGCCAACTCTTAGCATTATCCCTATAGCAGCATTCTTGCCAAAATTATTAGATTACCAGATTAAGCTGAAATTGAGTATGCTCTATCAACACATTGTGTCGATTAATGCCAACTCTTAGCATTATCCCTATAGCATTATTCTTGCCAAAATTATTAGAGTTGAAAGTGAAGAGCATGCAAAGGATTTTCAAGAAATGAAAAAGGGCCTCTAAGACATAACTGATCACACTATACAAATAAGGGTTGTAGAATGCTGGAATTGTACTTTTCCTTTTATTTAATGATCCCAAACTTAGCAATATTGTAGAAGAAGAACTCAGAAAGCATGAAAAATTAATGATTGATTTAATTAACCCATTTCACCTTTTTGAGTCCTCACCTATAATATCAAGGGGGTGCGACTTTTTGTTCGTTTTGTGATGCACAGTCACATATGGTTTACTGCCTTTAATTACACTTGACCTGTTATTTCTCTTTCTCCTATATCTCTTCATTATCATTTTCCTATTAAGGTAGCTGACCAAACTGCTGCTGATGAGGTGTCCTCAGGATCACCACAGAAAAAGCAATCTGTTGGATTCAAAAGTACAACAGATGACATTGGTGATAATTCATCAGAGCCGATTCCCCACAAAACCTGTTCCAGAATGAAGTTTTCCCCATCGTCACAGATCCGAGTGACAGCATCAAATAAAAATAACAAGAGAAAATGGGACAAGGTAGTATGTACTGCTGTTTCTGCTCAGTGCCCCCCCCCCCCCAAAAAAAAAAACCCCAAAACAAATATATATATATATATATATATATATATATATATATATATATATATATATATATATATATATCTATTTCAGGGCAGATCCTGAAAGAGCAGACTCTATGCTTTAAAATGATGTATAAGTCAATTCAAATGGACTCTCCTAACCTATCTAAATACACATGTATTGGAAAGAAAGCACAAACTCTGGAAAAGTGTGAACTGAGAGAAAAGGAACTTTGAAGTACAGAATCTATATTCTATATCTATAATGAAGGGATTACCAAATTAAGCTGAAATTGAGTATGCTCTATCAACACATTGTGTCCATGATTAATGCCAACTCTTAGCATTATCCCTATAGCAGCATTCTTGCCAAAATTATTAGATTACCAGATTAAGCTGAAATTGAGTATGCTCTATCAACACATTGTGTACATGATTAATGCCAACTCTCAGTATTATCCCTGTAGCATTATTCTTGCCAAAATTATTAGAGTTGAAAGTGAAGAGCATGCAAAGGATTTTCAAGAAATGAAAAAGGGCCTCTAAGACATAACTAATCACACTACTCTACAAATAAGGGTTGTAGAGAATCTGCTGGAATTATACTTTCCCTTTTATTTTTTTTTTGATCCCAAACCTAGCAATATTGTAGAAGAACTCGGCAAACATGAAATATTAATGATTGACTCGATTGACCCATTTCACCTTTTTGAATCCTCACCTATAAAATCAAGGGGGTGCGACTTTTTGTTCGTTTTGTGATGCACAGTCACATATGTCCGTGCACCACAAAACGAACAAAAAGTCGCCCACACTGATTTTGTGTGAGGACTGAAAATAGGTGAAATGGGTCAACCTAACCGATCTTGACTTTTTCATATTTTCTGAAAGAGCAAGTCTTCCTCTACATTATGCTAAAATTTGGGATCATAAAACAGGCAGGAAAGTGTGTTTTTTTAGCAGTTTATCTTGAACATTTTTGGTAGAATAGTGTGATTAGGTGTGTTTTTAGAGTCCCGTTTTCATTTCTTAAAAACCTTGTGCACATTCTTCACTTTCAACTCTTAATAACTCTTGAAAGGATGATGCTACTGCTTTGAAAGTTAGCATCAATTATGAATAGAATGTGTTGATAAGGCACGCACAATTCCAGTTTAATCTGATAATCCCTTCATTGTTGTTACTCTGGTGGTTTACATCCTGTTTTTTGTCCCATTCATTGCACAGCCTGCATGGCTTAAAGATTTAGCGCTTGAATAGACACTGCACTTCAGAGCCTCTTTTCTCAGTTCACACTTTTCCTGAGTGTGTGTTTTCTTTCCAGTATTTAGATAGGTTAGGAGAGTCCATTTGATTTGAGTTATACTTAATTTTAAAGCTTAAAGTCTGCTCTTTTAGATTATGCTCTAAACTAAAATTTCATGTCTGGCGACTTTCTGTGCGTCTTGTGATGCAGGGTCACATAATGGTTTACTGCCTTCAATTACATTTCACCTGTTATTTCTCTTTCTCCTCTCTCTCTTATCATTTTCCTATTAAGGTAGCTGACAAAACTGCTGCTGATGAGGTGTCATCTGGATCTCCACAGAAAGAGAAATCTGCTGGATTCAAAACTACATCTAGTGACATTGGTGATAATTCATCAGAGCCGATTCCCCACAAAACCTGTTCCAGAATGAAGTTTTCCCCATCGTCAAAGATCCAAGTGACAACATCAAATAAAAATAACAAGAGAAAATGGGACAAGGTACAGTGCTGCTGTTTTTGCTCAGTGCCCCCCCCCCCTCAAAAAAAAAAAAAAATATATATATATATATATATGTATATATTTAAGGGCAGATCCTGAAAGAGCAGACTCTGTGCTTTAAAATGATGGATAACTCAATTCAAATGGACTCTCCTGACCTATCTAAATACACATGTATTGGAAAGAAAGCACAAACTCTTGAAAAGTGTGAACTGAGAGAAAAGGGACTTTGAAGTACAGAATCTATTCAAGCGCTTAATGTTTACCAAGCCGTGGTAGCTGTGGGATGAATGGGACAAAAAACAGTATGTAACCCTCTGAAGCAACAACAATAAAGGGATTACCAGATTAAGCTGAAATTGAGCAAGCTCTATGAACACACTTTGTCTATCATTCATGCCAACTTTCACCATTAGCCTTATAGCATTATTCTTGCAAAAGTTATCAGAGTTGAAAGTGAAGAGTGTGCAAATGATTTTCAGGAAATTGGGCCTTTACTCTAATACATACCTGATAACACTACTCTACAAAAAAAAAGAGGTTGTTGAGAAAGTGCTGGAAATATACTTTTTCTTGTATTTTTTGATCCCAAACTTAGCAATATTGTAGAAGAAGAATTCAGAAAACTAGAAAAATTTATGATGGACTTGATTGACCCATTTAACCTTTTTGAGTCCTCACCTATAAAATCAAGGGGTACAACTTTTTGTTGGTTTTGTGATGCACGGTCACATATGGTTTACAGTCATTAATTGCATTTTACCTGTTATTTCTCTTTCTCCTACGTCATTTCATTATCATTTTCCTATTAAGGGAGCTGACAAAACTGCTGCTGATGAGGTGTCATCTGGATCTCCACAGAAAAAGGATTCTGCTGGATTCAAAAGTACAACAAGTAACATTGGTGATAATTCCTCGGAGCCAATTCCCCGCAAAACGTGTTCCAGAAAGAAGTTTTCCCAATCGTCAAAGATCCGAGTGATGACGACATTGAATGAAAATAACAAGAGAAAATATGACAAGGTACAGTACTGTCTTTACTGCTCAACCCCACAAAAGAAACTGCCACGACATCTTGCCACCAAACATGCAAATGAGACCCAAGTGCAAGAATGGCTGGCATGTCAAGGCAGTCAAAGGAGTAAAAAGCTAACGCTCATCAGGAATCGTGGAAACTTTGTGCACAACCGTCAAGTCCTGAAGTTAGGAGAAGGCACACTTGTTGTGGTACACAGGCCAGGGTTGGGTGATAAATGCAATCCTGATGAATTCTTGCCGTGTAAAAACTGCCTCGGGTTCTATTTCAAGCAGGAAGTCCGGAAGCATAAATGTGTGTGTGAGGATGAAGAGCTTTGTGAAGGAAAAAGGAGAGACAAGGCAAGCACACTACTGCACCCAAATTCTTCTGAAATCAGTTCCCAAGCTAGTCAAATTTTGTCAGACATGATTGATGATGAGGTGTCATCTGGATCTCCACAGAAAAAGGATTCTGCTGGATTAGAAAGTACAACAAATGACATTGGTGATAATTCATCGGAACCGATTCCCCACAAAACCTGTTCCAGAATGAAGTTTTCTTCATTGTCAAAGATCCGAGTGACAACATCGAATAAAAATAACAAGAGACAATGGGACAAGGTACAGTACTATTTCTGCTCAGCCCCCTACCCACCCACCCCCCCCCCCTCAAAAAAAAAAAACAAAAATATGTAAGAGCAGATCCTGAAAGAGCAGACTCTAAGCTTTAAAATGATGTATAGCTCAACTCAAATGGACTCTCCTAACCTATCTAAATACACATGTATTGGAAAGAAAGCACAAAATCTTGAAAAGTGTGAACTGAGAGAAAATTGACTTTGAAGTACAGAATCTATTCAAGCACTTAATGTTTACCAAGCCATGGTAGTTGTGCGATGAATGGGACAAAAACAGTATGGAAATCACTGGAGCAACAACAATAAAGGGATAATCAGATTAAGCTGAAATTGAGTATGCTCTGTCAACACTCTGGCCCGAATTCACGAAGGTGGTACAAACAAAACCATGGTTTAAACCATGGACAAAAACCATGGAGCGCCAAGTGTCGCACGGAATATTTCGTTACGAAATTGGTCATTTCGTTGATAAAATGACAGGTTTCGTTAACGAAATTATCATTCTGTGGACGAAATGTTCATTAAGTTACAAAATGTTGTCATTTTGTTACAAAATAATAATTTCATCGACGAAATGACTGATTTCGTGACGAAATATTCCATGCGACACTTGGCGCTTCATGGTTTTTGTCCATGGTTTAAACCATGGTTTAATTTGCACCACCTTCATGAATTCGGGCCATTTTGTCCATGATTAATGCCAACTCTCAGCATTAGACTTATAGCATTATTCTTGCAAAAATTATTTGAGTTGAAAGTGAAGAGCGTGCAAAGGATTTTCAAGAAATGAAAATGGGCCTCTAAGACATAACTGATCACACTATACAAATAAGGGTTGTAGAAAAACTGCTGGAATTGTACTTTTCCTTTTATTTAATGATCCCAAACTTAGCAATATTATAGAAGAAGAACTCAGAAAACATGAAAAATTCATGATTGCCTTGATTGATCCATTTCACCTTTTTGAGTCCTCATCTATAAAATCAAGGGGTACAACTTTTTGTTGGTTTTGAGATGCACAGTCACATATGGTTTACTGCCTTTAATTACATTTTACCTGTTATTTCTCTTACTCCTATGTCTCTTCATTATCATTTTCCTATTAAGGTAGCTGACCAAACTGCTGCTGATGAGGTGTCATCAGGATCACCACAGAAAAAGCAATCTGTTGGAAGCAAAAGTACAACAGATGACATTGGTGATAATTCATCAGAGCCGATTCTCCACAAAACCAGTTCCAGAATGAAGTTTTCCCCATCATCAAAGATCAGAGTGATGACAACGTCGTATGAAAATAACAAGAGAAAATGGGACAAGGTACAGTACTGTCTTTACTGCTCAACCCCACAAAAGAAACTGCCGCGACATCTTGCCACCAAACATGCAAATGAGACCCAAGTGCAAGAATGGCTGGCATGTCAAGGCAGTCAAAGGAGCAAAAAGCTAACGCTCATCAGGAATCGTGGAAACTTTGTGCACAACCGTCAAGTCCTGAAGTTAGGAGAAGGCACACTTGTTGTGGTATACAGGCCAGGATGTGGTGAAAAATGTGATCCTGATGAATTCTTGCCATGTAAAAACTGCCTCGGGTTCTATTCCAAGAAGAAATTCGGGAAGCATAAATGTGTGTGTGAGGATGAAGAGCTTTGTGAATGGAAAAGGAGAGTTAGGATGCCAAAGACAAGCACACTGCTGCTCTCAAATTCTTCTGGAAACAGTTCCCAAGCTAGTCGAATTTTGTCAGACATGCATGATGATGACATTGCATGTGTGGTCAAATCGGATCAGTTAATTAAACAATTCGCCAACATACTCTACCACAAGCATAGTCGTGGTCCGAATCAGGATCAGGATCTATCAGACGAAGGGCAAGAGAGATAGGCCGAATGGTATTACAGTATAAATTCATGAGCAGGGAAGATATTTACCTCTCAGAAATGATTGATCCCTCAAGGTTTCATCAGATTGTAGAGGCAACACAGAACACAGCTGGATTTGATTCCTCAACAAACATGTTTTCTAGTCCAAGTTTGGCTATCAGAATAGGCCACAGTCTGGAAATCTGCACTGAAATTCTCATCGGAGAAGCAATGGGGTCCTTGGATGATGGAATGGAGAAATGTTGCAAAAACTTCATGAAGCTGTTCAATTTGCATTGGTCAGATAAGATCACCTACCATGCCTTAAGGAGTCTTGAGACAAAACGGGGGAATAAACCAAAACTTGTTCCCCTCACCGAAGATGTGGTGTGCCTGTCCAAACATTTTGAGAGAGAAATTGAAGAAACAAACCAAGTCCAAAATGCCAGTGGCATAAGTGAGACAGAAGGAATGCCATCTTCAAACAAATCAACAGGTAAGTACACTTAAGTGTTTTTCTGACTAGGAAAATGTAAATTTTCCTTTGACAATATTCCATGTCCATTTATTAAATCTGTAGTTATCCAATTCTCATGATGCATTTTTGCTGGAGGATGTAATTTTAATGAGAGCAAGGTTTATCTTCTTGGTCATGAAATATGAAAAGTCGTGAAAAGGCCGTGTCACACCTTTCTTTGCAAGCTACCCAGGCTTGTTGCGAAAATGGATTTTCCAGCATGCAGGAGAATTTTCTGGGGGCAGACAAGAATGTTTGCATGTTTTGCACTTGTTTCTTACCTGCTAGACGCGTGATACTTACCTTCTACTCGCGTGCATTCTGTGTGACCTGCGTGAGAGCTAGCTTTGAAACAGATCCATTTTCTGATAGGAGTGACCAGTGGGTATTGAGAAGTACCTGCGTTGCCTGCAAGGTGCTGCCGGTAAGGGTCTCCTACTGGTGTTCTAGCTGCATGTATACCTCTGGGAGAGAACCCCCACAACTCACTCGCAACAAGTTTTGAGCATGCTCAAGGCCTTGTTATACTGTATTTGGGGAATTTTTGCGGATTGACTCGCGGGGAAACAAATTTGCTACCCGGAGCTCTCCACAGTTGGTCAGCACCTGACAGTACCTAGCGCGTATCTCGCCTGTAGTTGCCCGGAGGTGAGCACGTAAGCCTGTTTTAACTGCAGCCAAGTTTTGAGCATGGCCAAAACTTTTTCCGGGTGAGTCGCGGGGATGCCCGGAGAGGTCCATGCAGAACGCCAGTAGGAGGCCCTTGGCGGCAGCACCTCGCAGACAACTCCCACACAAGTACTTTGCAGTCTCCGTATGCAGCCAAGATAATGACATTCTGTGGGACTTCTGCCATTCCTTCAGAGGAATTCCTTCACTGAGTGGTCAGCCCCCACGCGCCTGGCACACAGATCACACGGCATACCCGCAAGCAGAATTTAAGCAGAATGTGTCCAGCAAGTAAGACATGTGGACTGACTTGTTCGCCCTCAGAAATTTTACGGTATGCTGGAGAATACCTACGCGCAACAAGCCTGCGTAGCTTGCCCGGAAATGTGTGACAGGGCCTACAACCATGGTTGCAGGTAAAAAGATCTGTGTGCGCACCTCCGGGCCACTACAGGCGGGATACGTGCAAGGTACTATCATGTGCGGGTCATCTGTGGGGATGTCCGGGTAGTAAAAATTGTTCTTCGCAAGAGCAAGGAAGGCTTGCACGGAAAGGTTTGACACGGCCTTTAATAAGTGTGATAAACCGTAGATGATGATTATATTACAGTATACAATGTAGAAACGATCTTGTGCGTAGTTACAGAAATGTCTCCAGTTCAATAGGAGACTACTATCTCTGGCACACTCCGTTAGTGTTTGCAGCCATAACTTACATTTTGAGGGACATTGATAAGAGACAATGTCTCAAAATAAACTCTCCCTTGATGTGGAATGTCAGAAAAGATTCTTATTAAAAGCACACACAAAAAAAGTCTCCCCTTTGGTAGCCCTCCTACTCTTATGGAATGTAGGTACCGACACAATAGGGGCAAATGAGCTGATAATCATGTGCTATCAAGGCATGTTAGAGGTATCCAAACAATATGCTTCAATGAGTATATTGATAACGTTTTTTTGTTGTTGTAATTTTGTTTCTTCAGAGTGCGCTCATGCTGAACGAAATGAGAGCTCTTCCGTGCCTGACGGAAAATGTGAGTTTCTTCTTTAAAACAGGATGGGAAGTTTGTTTAGTAGTATTCATTACTAGAAATTTTACTTGGCTTTAGTTTTGAGAACAAAAAAAAAAAAAATATGGGTGTTCAATTATTATTCAGTAACACATCACTTCCTAAAAGGTATAGAGCTACAAACTTGTATAATGCATTGGTTTGAAGTTTTTTGTAAAGCAGCTTTAGGTAAATGATTACTGATTTCATCTCTGAAGATTTCGGTAAGAAGTACTGAAATAAGTGCTAAACATGATTACAAACCAATGATAAGACAATACGAAATAATTACTCAAATGATGGCATGTTTTCAATTACATCTTCTTGTTGCTTTTTGTAATTCTTTTGGAGTCATGCGGTACCACGGATTAAAAAAAAAAAAAAAAATTGATTCTTAATGAGGGATAAAACAGTTTGGAATTGTCTGCTATTTATGATTTGTTTGACTACATTTAATCTTTGTATATGAACTTTCTTTGGACATATTATCAATTGAATTGCAGCTACTTTTATTTCTGCAGGATAGCCTATGCACCCCCATATTTACTCAATATTGGCACACCAGTAGATTCTTAGTTCCACAAATTTCTGTAAATGATTGTGTTAATTCTGCTAGTGCTGGATTACACACTGATGTATTTCACTAATCAAAATTTGTTTACCAACCAACAAATATCGGTAGTGTGGACTGGGTACACAGGAATCACTCTGAAGTTCAGTGGCCTGGCGGTTAGTCAAGCAGTCTGTTTGCTTGTTGCAAAATATCGTTGCTCGAACTACTCACTCATTTTTTGAGCAACTGACGTAAATTTGGCTTGGGGTGACCTCCATTAAAGCTGGATGTGCAAGACAGCTTTTTTGTTGGTATCAAGTTATCTTATGCATTGCCATGGTAAAGGGAAAAAAAATACCCAAATGTTTTGGATCAAACTACTTTCAAGCCAACTCATTTAGCTTTTGATTATTTGACTTGAAATTTGACCCATATAACCACCATAGTATGTTAATGTGCAAAGCACTTTTTCCTGAGGTCAAGGATATGTTGCATTGGCAACATACAGTGTACACCCATAATCTTGTGTCAGATGAAATGCTGATCTCTTACTTGTTTTCCATATTTTCAAAAGTATCTTGTTAAGTATTGTCATGAAACTTTGTGTATGATCACCAGATAATAATAATTTGCCACTGTCTTGAGTACCTATTTGGAGAATAATGCGATTTGGCGGAGGCATACACCCTTTTACCAGTTGCCATAGGGACATTTCTAGTAAATAAAAAGCATACAAACATGTTATTATGAACTGAGCTAACTCCCACTTGAGTTTGGCAAATATGTGACCAACATTAAGTTCTACATGAGCAGAATGCACTTTTCAGCAATGATGAAGAACGCATGGTCATAGTTTGAACATTCTTCCAGAAAAAAAAAAAAAAAAAAAAAAAAACTTATGGATTTACATCATTCTCATTCAGTGAAAGTTCTAGGTTTTAACTATAGAAATCATCAAAAGGGTCGCCTTACACTGAGGTTTTCCAAAAGTTGTGGTAGCTATTTTGCATTTTTTGTGTCATTTTTATTGCAGGTGTTGCACGACCTGCAAGGAGAAAATGGACGATGCAAGAAAAGGTCGCCATTGCCAAACACCTCAGAAAATATCTTCACAAGCGCATGCCTCCTAGTAAAGACACCATTTCAGCAGTTATCAGGGCAGAACCAGTTGTTTTTAAATATTATTCATGGAGAAACATCAAATGCTTCGTTAAAAACCAAATTAGGAAAAAAGACTCCATGAGCTTTGTCTCTGTGTAGTCTGGGAATTACAACATCCAGTATCGTCCTATGGTGTGTGAATACTGCATTCTTTCAGATTAGGGCATATTACTGATATCCACATAAAGAAGACAGTAATCCTGATGATGTGTTGATATCTATGAGGCTCACAGTTTGCAAATGATTAATATATCTGATGTCCACTGTTTGTAGGCAGTATCCTTGATAACTACAGGGGCGGATCCAGGAATTCCGTAAAGAGGGGGCGTGATTACAAAATTAAAGGGGGGGCGCACGCACCCCTCCCCCCATTTTTTTCTTTTTATTTCTTTTGTTTCAACAAAAAATAAAGGGGGGGGGGGCGTGCGCCGGTTGCGGTCCTCCCTGGATCCGCCCCTGAACTACATGTATGTTACTGTTGATTTCCATACTATTTCTTAAAATGCAGTATTTCTGATGATGTGTAAATATTCCTCAGGTCCGTGTCTTTTCAGTCCCGACGATATGTGAATAGTGCTAAGATCTCAGCTTATAAACATTTTCTTAAATGATGCCTTCACATTTCCAAGGTCATCCTTTTTAGCTCACCTGGGGGGGGGGGGCATTTCATGAAGGAACTCGTCGGATAAAATATCTGACAAGTCAAATATATCTGACAAGTTTTGAGAAATTCTTTAGTCTGATTGGCTGATTTCTCTGAACTTGTCGGATATAATTGACTTGTCGGACATTTTATCCGACAAGTTCCTTCATGAAATGCCCCCCAGAGCTAAAGCCTGAAGTGAGCTTTGTGATTATCCATCATCTGTCATCCATTGTGCATCATACGTCATGTATCATGCATACACTGTTAGCATCGTAATCATCTTTTCATTGAAAACCCAGTGACAGATTTTGACTGAACATTTCACATAGCATTCCCAGATGGGAGAAGATCACAAGTCATTCAAATGGATCCTATGCCTTAAATGAGGAGCCCCCTCAAGTGGTCTTAAAGTACCAAATTAAGGAAACTAAAAGTATGAATAAAAACTTTCTTCTCTATATCAAACCAGAAGTGTAGACCGAGTTGTCAATGGCGCACAAGAGTATTTCTCCCATGGGGAGCAGTCCGCAGAGGTCAACATGGACTGTGTGCCATGGGTGGGGCGACATAGAAGATGGCTGGAGTGGTTGTTTTGGTGGCTGATAACTGTGGATCTGGCTGCTACGGCAACCATGAATCAGATCTTCGATGTCCTGGTCGATCTTTGGCCACCAAACCTTAGTGATCATCTGCTTTGTGTGCACAATTTCTATTGGTAAATGAGAGTGTACGCTGTCTGAGATTCGAAGGCATGACTGCATGCTCATGTCCCTCTCAGAATGATGCTGTCATTAATGGCAAACTCACTTCAACAATGAGCGTAGTCAGCAATGATGGGGTCAGCTGGCTCCCAGCGACCTGAAACTATTGTCTCTTTCAGGATTGTGAGTGTAGTGTCTTTTCTTGTCGCAGCATAGATAGCTTTTCAGGTCATGGCTTATGGCACTGCATACGTTAGAACCCCATCGATGTATTCTTCAGCTGTATCGCTCACAGGGAGGCGGGAAAGCAGGTTTGCAGGTTAGTTTTCCCTGGAATATGTTTGACTCGAAACTTGTAAGATTGCATGCGCAGTGCCCATCGCTTCACTCAGGCAGGGGGCTTGCCTATTGGAGCGTACGTACATATATTGAAGTGGCTTGTGGTCAGTCAGCTAATCGAACTTCATGCCGATGAGATACATGTGGAAGGGCTCGCATTCCTGGATGACAACTAGCACTTCTTTCTCTGTCTGGCTATAGCGTGTCAGATAGCATGTGACTGGCATAAGCTACAGGGCGTGTAATACCATCTATGGTCTGGTTAAGAATAACACCTAACCCAGTGGGGCTGTTGTTGACTCAAAGATGGGGGGTTTCGACGGCCGTGACTATAAAAAGTGCGGGATCACTGTGTTGCTGATCAGGGCTCATTACAAGACGTTGAAGGATCGTCGCTCTCTATCCGTCCATTTCCACTATGCATTTCCTCTGGTGAGCTCGCAGAGAGGTTCTTCCATTGTAGCAAGGAGCAGACTTCATTCGCATTCATGGGGTGTCTTCGCATTCTTGATTGTGTTCACCTTCACATCATCAGCAGAAACACTAGCTGTCCGTAGAGATTATGAAACAAAAGGTGAGACTGCTCTGTTGATAACAACACTTCTCGGATTCAGGGTCAGGTTACAGTCACGAAGTCACACAAGATTTGCGCGAAGGTCGTGCTCAACATCATCTCTTACAAAGACGATGATATCATCAGATATGTTTTGCACTCCGTCAAGGCTGGCGTCAAAGCCCCAAATTCAGCAGTCATGAAGGCAGGACTGGGTGTTTTTCAATACCTGTAATGTATAGGCATACCGGTATCTTTGAATTCATTAGAAACATTGTGGTAAAAAGGGTGACATTGGGTTTGTCTCAGAGTAGTCAAGTTTACAGCATTACAGTGTTTTCAAAATCATGAAATTCTTCTTTCGAGATTGTTTTATTTCAATTGATTGACAAATTGCAATTACAGCGTTTTATTTGATGATGTGTGAATATCGCATACAATATGTAGGTCTACATTCCACCAATGATGTGCACATACAGTTGCAGTCCATATTTTGCAAACAGTGTTTCTTGTTTCTATGGTTATGTATTGCCAAGGTCACCAGTTAGTGAACAGCTAGCATTTCTGATGATAGCTCTTATAGGTGAACAGCTTCTCATTAGCATTTTTTTTCTTAGGTGCTTGTCATACATTGTACAAGATGATGCATGCCAAGTGTTCCGGTCCACAGTTTGTTGACAGTATTTTCTGATATGATTTGTAATGATAACTGTTTGCAATATTCACAGTGTGCAGACAGTTTACCTGATAATGTGGATATTGTACTGCTGAGATCCACATTTTGTGGCAGTGTTCCTGGTGATCATATACTAAATATACATTATTTCTCTGCTTCACATTTTTAGTTGGCAGTATTTGTGACGATATGTGAATGCTGCTGGCGTAGAGACTTTGTAGGCCTATTCCGTGTATACCATTCCAAATAGGGTTAAACTTGAAGAGTGTAGGATCGAGGGAGTAGAATGTACATGTACGCAGTTGTATTCCTGATACTGTAGTAATGCTGCCGAGGTTCACATTCTGTTTTAATACATTGTTACTGATGATGCATAACTATTTTTTCAGGTAAACACCATATAAATGGCATATTTCATTGGTTCTCCAATCCCTTTGTAAAGTGTAAGTTTGTAGTCTGTTCTTGAGATGACATTAACGATGCCTAGAATATACCAAGGACAATATGAACTGATTGTTTTTTAAGACCGCTTATAAAGAAACATCAAGGACTTCATCAAAAACCAAATAAGGTGGAAAAAATATGTGAGATTCTCAGAATTAGAACAGGATGGCATATTAATTGATGATACATGAAAGCTACAGATGTATACATCATTAAACATTTCACCAAAGGCATAATGAAATGTACATCTTATTGGAGAAACACTTGTTTTCATCTCCGAAAAAGCTCTTGGTTCATGGAAGATTTCAAGGAAGGGAATGAAGAGTACTAGTAACATCTGTTGAAAATCTGTATGCATTTTATTGATGAATGTGTACACTGTATCTTTGGCAGTCAGTTCTACAAATCTTAGTATTAATAAGTGTTTTGTACTAGACATCTCATCAACGTAAGTTGATACAATTTGTTCTATGAAATAATGAAAATTATAGATTGAGGTTTTCATGTTGCGTCTTTGCGGTAAATTGCTTGTATAGGCTACATGTATTAGGAAGGCAGTCGGGGGGATTTCATGAAGTGTGTTGTCGGACAAATTTGTCAGACAAATTTTCTCTCAGCCAGTCACATGCAAGGATTTCATATAACAGTTTGTCAAAAAGATATATATATATATATATATATATATATATATTTGACAAAATGCTTCATGAAATCCCCCCCCCCCCCCCCCGAATAGATACATCACTGAGTTCAAGTTTGTGATCAGGATTTCTTTGACAGTATTATGACTTTGACAATCAAGTTTGATACTTTTTATTTTTATTCAGAACCTTATTGTTCTTCTAAACTGTAATTAATATTGGACCAAACATTTACTTCGATGAAGTGAAGAATCCCATTATCCCACTTACTTTGGGCCGGGGTTTCTATTGTGTTGGGCAAAAACTAAATGTATTTCTATTCTATGTACAATAATCCACAAATCACAATAAAATGCTTTAAAATGTAAAAGTGTCCATTTAACCATATCTTACCCTTCTTGAAACTTAATATCAGTGGGATATAGCTTGTCATAGGAGTTAAGGGTTTACAGACACAGTAATAATTGTAATCCCCTATGTGTTTTTTTTTTCATGTTTTCATTTTGTGTTTTTGCAATCTACCACTTCTATACATGTATCTGCATTTTCTAGCCCTCTACAAAGTTTCTTTCCAAATTTTGCTATTATAAACAAGACTTGAAACTACACAAAAGTTGTCCATCTCCTTTGTGATACACTGGAACTGTTGTTCAGACATAAATGGTGTACAATGCCACATAGTGATTATGATACCTCCTCGACAGGATCTACAGCATACCCTGGCCAGTGTTCAATTTTGGGGATGATGTTTAAAAGTTCGGTCATAATTATATAATAATAGTAATAATTGTTTTGGATATAAACTCCAAATTTTATTGTCCAAGAAAGGAAATTCTTTTTGCCCAATTGATCGTGGGCCCGGCAGCCACTGAGCAGCGCCAGATCGACGTTGCTCTAACCTTTTCAACTGTTGAACGGCAAACAAGGTAGCAGCAACTCCCATCTTTTAACGTCTTTTGGTATGACGCGGCCGGGGTTTGAACCCACGACCTCCCGATTGTGAGGGCAGCCGCTCTACTCACTGAGCCAACACATCATGTTTCCTTCATATCGATTCACAGCATCATTCATTATCTGTTGATTATCAACTGAGCAAAATAACACGGCCAGAAAATGCTAAAATTTGCCGACTGCCATGGCGTGGCATTCAATTTCTCAACCATGGCAATGGCTCCAGGGTTTGGTTCATGGTTGAACACAGTTTTTAACAGTGATGGCCATGTCAACCATGATTATGTATCTACATGGTTATTTGGATTATTCATTATCTTTTGATTATCAACTGAGCACAAAACAATCAGAAAATGCTAGAATTTGCAGACTGCCGTGACATCTGAGTGTTCAATTTCTCAACCGTGGCAGTGGGTCCAGGCCCCTATCACTGCATGCTTGAACATACTTTTGAACAGTGGCCGTGTCAGTCATGATTGTTATGTATGATACAGTGCACTCCCGCTATAACGAACACAGTTATAACGAAATACCGGTCACATCGAAGTTTAAATTCAGGCCGCAGTATTACCCATTTTATGATTTTTATTGTTTATTTGTTCGGTTATAACACAATTTTGATATAGTGCCCTACCGTTATAACGAACAAGGTTATAACGAAGTACCGGTTATAGCGAAGTTTAAATTCAGGCCGCAGCATTATCCACTTCATGATTTTTATTGCTTATTTGTTCAGTTATAACGAAATTTCGCTATTGTATTACGAAAGAAAACTCTCGGTCCCGAGGATTTCGTTATAATGGGAGTCCACTGTACATGTATTTGCATTATGATCGCCTCATAACGTACAATCCATGTCAGCAGATGGCTAGAAGTTACAAAGTATTGAGTTCACTGTCGAATGATATAGTTTTAACTCCAAGTGAATTTGATTGCATTTGTATGTACATTGTACTTTCATCGTCATTTGAGAAAAAAAAAAATGTTTATTTTCACATGTCCAGTATTGATATAATTACATGTACATAGTTTTTAGTTTACATATTCAGTCTTTTCTTATGTATTTGAATAAATAGAAAAGAAAAACAGTTCTCATTTGCAATTTGCATCTCTCAGTCATTTGCGTTTACTAACTGTGATTACATAGTGAAATGAAAGGGTTTAAAGGTAGGGGATACCTTTTACAGACCTCCCAAAATGCAGCAAAACATTAAATATGAACCTCAGGGGATTTGTTTAGGCCACTGCTGAGAAATTTGGAAGTCAACAGTTATCTACAATTTGAATAATGCACAAAACTCAACTACTCAGTAGTTCTGTGTGTCAGCCACACTTATTTGTAAGCCTTTTTGTTGCAGTCTTCTGTATCTTTTATCTATAAACACAAATCTAAAAGTATAAGAGCTAATGTAATAACATACAGAGTGTGTGGCAAGAATGTATATAGAAATGTTTGTAAGTTTTGACGAACTTTCTTCACAAAATATACATGATGGACGCACATGCAGTGCATGGGTCTGCAAAGGTAGCCTAGTAATGTACTGGAATTTACGGTGAGCCCCGAAAAAAATTCAATTCAAAATCTAACGGTCAATAAAAATGTACTAAATGTTACCTTCCACTTTCAATACTTTATGGGAGTTTCTAAAATGATACTCTCTTCAACATACCACTGTATTTATACAACTCTTCATTTAAGGCATGCAAATGGGATTCCCTGCCTTTAAAGGAAACCAAAACCCAGAGTATAGTGTGGATTGAGTGAAAGCAGCAACATTAAAAGAACACATCCGTGAGAGTTTGAGGAAAATCACACAATCGATGCAGAAGTTATGAATTTGTAAAGTTTTAATGTAAGAACCGCTGGATGAGGAGACTACTAGAGTTCATGACGTCATGTGTGGACAACAATATAAAGAAAAAAATCATTTTATGTTTACAGATTATACGTTCCATTAACTTCATACTGACAAAATAACTGTAGTAATAATTATTCCCCCTGCTTTCTGAAAGAGGTTAGTCAAGTGCTCTTCCGTTATGCTAGAAAAGTGAAATCATGTTTAACTTTCTTTATTTGTCAACGCAGGATTTCAACTCAAGTAGTCTCGTCATCCAGTGGGTCCAACACATTAACTTAAAAAAAAAAATCATAACTTTTGCATCGATTGTCCGATTTTCTCCAACTTTCACTGATGTTTTCTACTAATGTTGCTGCTCTCCGTCAATCTACATTTCTGTTTGGGGTTGGGTTTACTTTAACATCACACGAAATCAATTGTTAGTTCCAAGTTGATATCAACTTTGCAACCAAAAGAGACATATTACAGTAATTAATAAGAACTTATGAACTAATTTGCTCATGAAATGCCTTTAACATCATAATTTATGTACATGTTTGGTTGGTTTTTTTTTTTATCGGGAAAATAAACTCATAATTTACTTTGATGTTAATTGGTATGAATCAGATTGGATGTGCTTAGATAAACAATATAGCTTACATAAAGGAAACTTAATTTTCAAATTATTCTTCTACATGTTTCAAATAAAAAGCATCTGAAGATGAGCTATACACAAACAGTAATGTTTAAGAAGATTTTAGTTATGCCTTTATAGAATGCAGACATATTGTACATGTAGTGTTCATTTTTGCTTAACCCTATTAAGCCCAAGCTATTTTGACCCTTCGCAGGCCCAAGAGGGGGGGGGGGGGGGGGGCACATTGTGCCCCCCCCCCCTGTATATAACTTTTTATTATTTGATGTATCATCGTCATATTTGGCACATGAGTAAGAGTAACTCATACTCTACATGACCGTACATTTGAATTTTCTCAAGGTCACCAATGGAGGGCGCTATTTACCAAAATATAAAGAAATACATAGGAAATATACTAAAAACATGATTTTTATGTTTAATTTCTTTATCACCATTATATATGTCTTATTATTGACCAATCATTTTCATATTTTCCACAAATGATAAGCAAGTGGAATCTTATTATTTGTTGTGGTTGGAATTTCTCAAGATCACCACATGGGGGCGCTATTCATATCAACATAAAGAAATACATTATGAGACCTGATATGAAATGTTTGGGACGGGTACATGTATAGTTATGACATTTCATATTTGCATAATAGTGGAATTTTGAGATTGCAGATTGATAATATGATAAAATTATGATATTAGAGGCATAATTTTGGTGAAGGAATCAAAATAACACAAAATAAAAGGGCAATATTCAGAAAATACTAATTTTTTCAGTTATCTCTATTACATCTATTGTTTTATGCCTTTTTCTCATAAAAACAAAGGGAATAATAAGAAAAACTTTCCAGGACCACAATTACTTCAAATTTTGCTCCTTCAACAAATTTCAGCCAAGAAACACTCATTTCATACACTGTAATACTGTTAAATGAAATGGGAACAGAAAAAAAGATGCAAAAAAAAAAGAAGCTGCTTTTTTGTTTGTTTTGTTTCGATTATATTTCATCACACATGATTGTAAGTTTTCAAAATGACAAAGTTTACATACTTGTAAAATGTTCCAAATGTTTCCATTCATATGACTAGTATCATTTCCCTACAATGAACACAATCATCAAGCCGATATCATGTTTACACAATGGAATATTTAGACCGCAAGAGGGCGCTGTAATGAATGCGGTCGAGAATGGTGGTTGACGGTTTTTAGTAATTCCATTTAGCATTTGGGTAAAGCATGGTACAGTTTTGGTTGAGATGTGGCTTCAGGTTTTCAATGTTTTCATGATGTTTTGAGATAATGAAAGACCTTTATAAGATATGGAAGAGCGTATAGTTTTAAGAGGAATTCAAAGTTTGATGAAAATTGGTTTTGAAATGACTAAAATACTAGTATTCAAAACAAAGCGATCCTAATAAGAGGTGGAACCCACCTTTTATTAGGATCGCTTTGCATATAAACTTTGATTTCCTCTTGAAAATTGTAAAGTGGTTTCTAAGTACAATGTATCTTGCAAGTAGGTAAAGAGGAAATCCAGTCCAAATATAAGATAGTCTGACAAAAAATAGTAAAATTTTACGATTTCAACAGAAAAAAAAATTGGACTGAAATCGGATGAAAAATAGGGAAGTTATGAAATTTTGAAGCTTTCATAATTTCTCCAAAAACAGATCTTGTACAATAAGTATGGCATATGCAAATGAGTGAGCTAACCGTGTCATATCCTCACAATTTTTCTTTTATCATGTACAAAAAATGACGAAAATTCAATGTTTCTGTCATTGAAGTCTGAAACATGACGTTATTCCTGGTTAAATAACTTTAGAATAGTGATCAGTTGGATGTGTGAGGATTTGAGCCTCGGGCATAATTGTGTTTGAATGAAAAACTTGAAATTTCAAAATGTTATGTACAAACTAGGCCTATATGGTAAGTTGTAAGGGAATGACATGCTCACTTTGCCGTTTGCATATTCATGTTGACTGTTCAAGAACTGTTCCCCCCCCCCCCATAACGAAACTTCAAAATGTCATAACTAACTTATTTTTCATCCGATTTCAATCAAATTTATACCGCAATTGAACTCGTAATATTTTACTCTTTCTTATCAGACTAACTTATATTTGGACTGGATTTCCCTCAACCGATACTCTACTATAATTATCTCTTTAACATTGTATTACGTTTTAAAGCCAGCGATCGTTGATTCTCGAACATCAAACTGCAATCTTTCAATCTATCAAACTTTGTCTACAGAGAAAAGCTGGACAACACTAATTAATCGCATTTTTCTTCATCCAAGGCTGTGCAAATTCGTCTATATATCACTCTTTCATTAACCCTAGAACTGCATCGACGAATGTACGCATTATAGCACAATTCAAAAATGAATACGTACGGCATTTAATATAAAGTGAATGCCGCCATCTCTTGAGCCAGTTCGAAGCAGCAGTGTAAACTCGCACATTTTGTACCAACGTGTATTCTTTGCACGTACTATGACTGTCGTCTCTTTTCTTTTCCATTCTGAAATTCATGTTCAAGGGCAGTTATATGCGCGCTAGCCAGACCGATCCTTATTGCAAAAATGAGGATAATAATAGTAATAATAATAACAATAATAGTAATAATGATAATACTTGAGTTTTCACTCAACAAACTGCCATCAGTTTGTATGCTCAGCCGTACTTACTGGAATAATTTGCCATGAGAGACACGCTGTTCCCCTAACTTAGGATTGTTTAAAGGTAGATTATGATGCGTGTGCCTTATATATCAAGAACTATTTTTACTCAATGACTAATACCCACACAGTTTTATCTGTTGTTTAATTTATGCAATAGATGGTATTGTTCATCGTTTTTCCCAAATAATTTCATTTTTGTTTATCAGAAACTGTTGTAGTATTCTAGTCTTTGAAATTGTTGTATCAACGTTATATTTTTTTTTTTGTATTTAAGCTTGATGTATGCATTTTTTTATTTTTCATTTTTTGCTTAGTAACTGTAATTCTGCAATGATTTATGTGCTGTGTATTAAAGGGCCCCGATGAAACCCAGCCAATGCCGACTTGGGCCACCCTTTTTAAAGATGTGAAATAAATAAGATAGATAAATCACATTTAGCACGGACACCCCCTCAAAAAAGAAAAAAGAAAAAAAAAAGCTTTGAATCTTAGGGGATTCTTTTCTGTGCTCTTCAAACTACCTGGGTGACACACTGTAAACTACAAAATTGGAACAATAGCCTGTCCCCCCCCCCCCCCCCGACATTTTAGTGGTACAATGATCAGGTTCTCTCAATGACGGACGAGACCAAACTGGAAAAACGTTTTTGTACAAAATATATTAACACAAACAAAAGGCGCGTGTAATACGAAGCCCACAAGAAAGTTTGCGCACAAGACTACGTGTTCATCCCTTAGGCTATTTTCAAGACTCGCTGGTGACGTGACAATCGAGAGAGGATGCACGCCATCCCACTCTCTACTTCTCGCCGGGGAGTCCGCTGTCCACCTGTGGCAACATCCCAGGGACACAGACCAAGCTCTGAAGGGGACATCCTCTTCCTCCCTCATTCCCTCCCTCTCTCCCTCCTCTCCATCTCAAATTTCTCTTTCCTTCCATGCCTCCTCTTCTATCTTCCCCCCTTTCTCCTCCTCGTTCCTCCCCTTTTTGGTCTTCTTTTTTCTTCGTCCTTCCCGTTGACTTCCTGTACGAGAGGAGGAAACTAGTCTACTCCCAAATCGCATGTAGTGATGTAAATTAATGTGGAGCGTTTGTGAAGTTATAAGATAATAATGGGGCAATGTAACAGTTAGGTCTGTTACACGTCACAGCAATAAGTAAACAGAAAAATCGATAGAAAACAAAGGACACAAGGATAACCATGGCATCTAGCCTTACCTCTTGTGAGCATTTTGAATGCTTCATAGACCAACGTCTCTTGTACCTCCGTGTGTTCCCTATGGAACGTGTATTAGTGAGCTCGTAATGAATGCGTTAGCTGTTCAAAGACTCCTTAGTTTTAAAATGACCTCTCAACACTCTGCACTAAGAGTAGGCCTAGAGTATAATACTTTTATCATCTACATTTACGCTTCTGCCACCGTAACGCTCTTTCCTGTCGAAGTAGGCCTACTAATTCATTTGGATTGGCTTATCAATTTTAACGCCATGATATTCATCTTTCCTTCTCTGAAACAAAACACAATACTACCGGTAGCTGAAATTGATCGAGAGAGAAAAAAAGAAATACAGAGTTCCATTCTACATTAGTGAGATTCGATTACAAGATAGGATTCCCAAAGTTACCGACTGCTCAGCTCTCCCTGCGTGTTTTTAGACCCGGCCGAGCTCCCTCTCTGTGGAGAGGCAGCGAGTCCGTCACGGCGTACGTAAATGACTGGCGGGGATGTTGGCCCCAATTGAAGTCGACGCTCGCCGAGTTGATACTTTTCTCTAAACTTGACCTTTGACCTCGGTCACCCGGTTTCAGGCCAACCTCCTGTCAATCACGCAATTTCCATTCATTCGCTTGATCATTCATTCGTTCATTCATCCTTCCACCTTACAACAAACCGCAAAAGGTGGGTGATACGAACGTTTTCAAATAATTCTTCTTGATGATACGATTCTGAATCATTTTCTACTCTTTTTTTAACACGAACGTTTTCGCGTGGGTAATACATCGACAAGAAATAATTCTTCTTGATGATACGATTCTGAATCATTTTCTACTCTTTTTGTTTAAATACCTTGGCTTCAAAGTTGTTTCGAAGTTCCATAATTCTTCCTATGTTTGAGATTATTCTTCAGATAACAGTATAACTGTTGTGTTGCAGACTTCTATCTGCTCATAGTGTACATGCGTGTCATGATTTGCATGAATATTGTGGGATATGTGGAAAATAGAGATTTGAAAAGATTGATAAGATGCTACTGCTGTGATGCTGCAACAGATATTCCTGTCAATTCTTATAATGTCTCTGCTGCTAATACCACGAGAACCGTATTACAACCACAACAAATGTTGTTTTCACCTCCGCGTTTATTTCTACTTCTTTTCTAATAGATTAATATACTGATTTCATCTTTCCATTCATCAATTCTGTCTTTTAGTAAAACGTTGAAACAAACTATTATCTATAACTATTGTTAACGCTTTTTTATTGCTAATTTTGCAGTTGTAAAGGGGATATATCACTGAGCTGCGAACGTTTGCGAACGAAGATAATTTAAGCAAATTTTAGGTGTCGTCACTCGTCAGGATTCGTAAGTAGTTGCAATCAAATTCGTAACAGTTTTCATTGTCGCAAACAGTTTTTCATGTCGCAAAGAAATCTTCAGCTATGTTCAATTCGCTATGTTCGCCAACATTCGCTGCTCACTGAGATAACCTCTTAAATCAGCATGTTTGTAATAAATGTAAAAGATTTCAGCCTCTCAGGACCAACAGCTTAATGTCATATTGATATTGTCTGTAGGGCCTAAACATGTTGTCCACATCCAGGACTTGAAGAGTTAAGCACAACTTCGTGCACGGTGTATCTGATCGCCGAGCGAGTGATGATGCGCCACGACTTGGCGTCTCTTCGGAAATTTTGCGCGCCTCTTACCGTTCATATACGTCGGCACAGAAATAGTGCTGGTTCTATTTATCGGCAGTTTTGCTCTCATATTAGTTGATAATCGATTGTGTTACTGAAGTCTGATAGCCCTTCTTTCATCCGACCCCTACTCTGCTCTTGTACCAACGGTTTCCATTCCATACCTATTTGACATCTTACTCCGCTCTGGTGTCTCTCTCCACCCCGGCCGGTGCGGCGTCAATCACTGCGCCCGCTCGCTGGCGTACCGCGGGGCCGTAAACGATCGCGGGGCTACACCTCGAGAATGCTTTGCTGTGATATCATAATTACACGTTATTGTACACGAATGAAGACTGAGGGAGCCTGTCATGTACGAAAATGTCACTTGAAAAGCCAGGTAGGGTGTGGATTGTGTCCGCCCACATGAGAAAAGCCAAGACTGTATCCGCCATACATGCACCTTTATTGAGAGGGCAAGCTAAAGAGGTGAGGATCAGAACGAGGTGACCGCCAAGTCTCGGCAAAACTCACTGGACACCACATTGTCCCCCTCATTCGATGGATTGGAATGTGATTTGACCCCCCCCCCCCCATGCCTATGAGCAAATTATTGATTTGACGTTTCAAAGTAGTTTAATTCCTTAATGTTGTATCAATTCCTACATGCAGATATATCTCCTTGTCCAGCATCTACTGCAGACGCCCATCGTACTTCAGAGAAACGCACACAAATCACAATCCAGGAACGAAGAAACGCATCCCCCCCCCCCCCCACCCTAGCACACACAGATAATAATTGAAATTGATTTATACATAGATATGCAGACAAATCAATGCAGATCTGAACAACGATTGAATTTATGAGTGAGTGAATGAATGAATGAATGAATGAATGAATGAATGAATGAATGAATGAATGAATGGACGGATATACGAATGAATGAATGAATGAATGAATGACTGCGATGAATAAATGAATGAATGAATGTGTCCTCATTATCATTGTCCAGACAATGAGAATGAATGAATAAGAAACGAACAGAAATGCATATTTAACTTTATTTTCTCTCTCTCCGCAACATTAAATTCCGGCTTATATGAAAAACCGGGTATCCATGATAATTATGACGTAATCCAGATACGCATAGTTAGACATCAAACGAATTACTCTACCGCGTAGCAAAAATAGTAGGAGATGTAGTAGTAGTAGTAGTAGTAGTAGTAGTAGCAGTAGTAGTAGTAGTAGTAGTAGTAGTAGTAGTAGTGGCAGCAGCTGTAGTAATAAAGTAGTAGTAGTAGTAAGTAGTAACAGTAGTAGTAATAGTAGTAGTAGTAGTAGTAATAGTAGTAGTAGTAGCAGTAGCAGAAGTAGTATTGTTTGTTTGTTTGTATGCTTTTTTGCGCATATGTTCAGCTATGCTAATAAGCTGGTCTTCCATGGGGTCCAGTTGGTTGGATATGAGGCGGGACCACTTCACCGGGTTCGTTGCGATAAATGAATAGTAATTGTAGCATCGTTTTTTCGTTTTTAGAAAGCGGGATGACGAGACAAGGACTCTTATTCCTTCTAGGTGGCAGAAAATGGGATGACAGCGGAGACTTTCAACTGTATATAGCGGTCTCTCTTTTCACTATTCCCCGGTGGGGGGGGGGGGGGGGAGGGGGAGGGGACACCCATACAGGTATCTCTCTTGGATACAATGACCGACTGGCTGGTGATGGACCAAGGAAGTAGATAGAAGAGCTAGGGATGGATGACGATTATAAGTCCCAATGAAGCAGAAGAAGAAGAAGAAGAAGAAGAAGAAGAGAAAGAAGTTGAATTTACAGGGTATATTAACTAAGTACATTTGTAATTGTGATTATTTGTGATAATGAGAAGAGTGGTGTTAGAAATTGTAAATCAATGTGTGTTTGCTTTGCTGTAAATGTTAAAGGAACTGTACAGTACTGGTTGAGGTAGGGATTCATGTTTTGAACATTCCTAAGTGAGATAATGAAAAGCCTCTTATGAAATATGAAAGAGCATGTAATTTTAAGAAGGATTCAATGTTTATTTGATGAAAATTGGTTTTCAAATGGCTGAGATATCCAAAAAAGTGTTAATAATAAAAGGCGACATGCCCCAACTTTATTAGTATCTCTTTGTTTCACCTTGTTTTTTGATATCTCGGCCATTTAAAAACCGATTTTCATCGAATAAACTTTTGATACCCCTTAGAACTGGCATGCTCTTTGACATCTCAAAGAGTGGTTTCTGAATATCTCACAAAATGTTAAAAGCTAAATCTTCACCTCGACCAGAACTGTACACACCCTTTAATATTGTGCAATGAATATGCTTGATATCCTTTTTTTTTTCATTCTATGTATTTATACAATCTTGTACATATTTGATATTAATCGTGCTTATTTCTGTAAAACGTCCGCAATTCAGCCTGCGGGCTGCAATGAATATTTATCAATAAATACCCTTTCAAATCAAATCAAATCCCTGCAGAATAAAATTTTTTGTATCTATTTTGATTTTTTTTTTTCAGTTGAGTTGAGTTTAGATGATTTGATTTGATTTTATGAGTGTGTTCCTTTATGTTTCTCAAGGGCACAAAGAAAATACAAGTATGAGGACGTAAATCGAAATGTAAATTTTGTGGAGAATTATAATAGTCCACTTTTACGACATATATAGATAATTATGATATAAAAATAACAAATGTATAAAAACAAAACTAGAGTAATGAGGTATACATTTTAAGCTCACTTCCGAGGTAAGATTTCTAAGGTATGATTAGAAATTGAATGTCATTTGAATTCCTCTTACAGCTTTCAACAGATATCAAAACACTCGTATTAAGTTACTTTTATGGCAATACATTTCAAGAGACCTCATTAACCGACGCCAGGTTGCATATACAGATTAATCATAAGTATCTATCAGGAAAGCATGCATCCGCTGTTGTTCATACAACGAACTTTCTGAGCTCTTTAAAGAAGCTATCCACCCTAAAAATAAATAAACCTCAAAAGGAAGAGAAAAATATTCCCTATTACAGAATGATACAAAAATAGCAAAAGTCTGATAAGAAATGAGGAAGATATGACATTTTGAAATTTCACATTTTTTTTTCCGGAAAACATTTCTTGACCAGCCCTTGTGAATATTCAAATGAGTGAGTCGATGATGACATACTCTCACAATTTTTCATGTATGTTTAATTATGAAATTTGGAAAGTTGTTATTTTTAGCTGATACAAGTAAAAGCATGTTCCCATACGAAGATATATCACACTTGTTCTTTTTTATTTTGGTTAAGACAAATGTTATATATTCATACAGTGTGATTATTATGAGATTTTTGTCATATCTGTAAGTGAAATGAATAAGAAATTGTGAAAGCATGGCATCGTCAACTTCCTGATTTGAATATTCATAAGGACTGGTCTAGAAATGTCTTCATAAAAATGGGACATTTCAAAATGTCATATCTTCCTTATTTCTTATCCGATTTAGTGTGTTCTTTCTATCGTTCTGTAGCAAGAACATTTTTTCCTTTTGAAGTTTATTCATTTTTGGGGTGGATGTCCTTTTCAAGAAATTGTCATGTTAGGGTCCTGGCAGGGTCATGTAACTGTAAAAAAAAAAAAGGTAAGACTTTGCTGTCATGCTTTGGATTCCCTACACTCCATCTTGTCTATGAGGACATGATTATTGTCCACTACACACTGTCTTTTTCTCCTTCGATGGTGGCACCTCTCCCCACCAAGTTATACTACAATTAATGATTCTTCTATGACAATGGAAAATTCATTTTTTTCTCTAATTCTTTTTTTTTCCCGCCAGGTTGTCTTCAAACTTGAAAGTAAAAGTGAATATAGATAATGATGATACACGATGAAGTCTTTACATTTTTGTGTGAAAACACACCGTCCTTGTCATAGTTAAAACATTTCAATGATGATTCTTTTTTTTTTCGGACGCTGACATTGCGTGATCAAAAAATCACAAGAAATTAAGATCCTCTGATATCGCAAATGACATAAATTACTTCTAACAAGCTTCAAGGAAGTGGTTTTCACTTGTTTTCAAAAGACTCCAGCCTTAATTGACGTATCACAGATTCAGACCATTTTTTTTTTCAGTTCAATTACAGTTAACTTTATTTCCATCCAGAAAAAAAAAAAAAAAACGTGATACATCATGCATAGTATACATTTTGACAAATACATTTTGACAAATACATAAATTTGTGCTTACTTCAGTCTAGCATCAGTCGTCCTCTGGTTCCAAGTCGACGATTTGCTCCACCTCAAACCGTCCTATACTAAGTATTATCTTTTCTAATCTATCAAACTATTTTCATTGCCTAACGAAGTCAAGACAGCTAAGAATGGAAAAGTCAGTCACACACTTTGGTGTCAAGGGAAGTAAAATCTTTAACGTATAATTATGATCATCACATCAATGTAAACAGGGTGGAGAAATTAAACATGTGGAAGTAAAAGAGAGAGAACAAAAGATGGGAGGAAAGAAAAGGTGAGAGCAGCAGATGAAATAAGTTATTATAAATTAAGAAACACTGGAGGCAGGTGAACTAGGAGACGTCGAACCGAAGTAGGTGGCGGTGCAGCCTGCTGAAAGAAAAGCAAATGCCCCGGCTGTCTTACAGGTTTACATTTTGATTCATTGTATTGTTATGAATGTTTTTCCAAGGCGAAAATATCGAGGAAGAAATCGTGGACAATTCGCCGATCACTCCTTCCCTAACACCATCACTAATTTGTCCTAAGTGGCATGAGAGCAGCTGCTTGATTATCACTTCTCATTTCCTCCTAAATTTTGCTTCTATTTCAAGCTCTCGTTCCGAAGGACAGTCGTACCTGTGTTCACCTGCATAGCGCGATTGATTTATCAGGCAGGACGAGTTTGGGATGGAAAAATTCCTCCGTAATGACGGAGCCCAGAAAGAAAATCACATTTCCGTGCACCTGTGATGACGGGAAGTCCCTCGGGCCTATCGTGTTTTATTGTCGTTTTTCGCCCCTGCGATCCGGCGGGAGTTGGCGGAAGGTCTCCGCTGGAAATCCAGCATAGCTGCCTTCTCGGGTTGAGCCGTGTCTTGGCGGTCGTCAGATAAGATGAAAGGCGGGCCGCCGGAGCCGGCCCGGCGGCGGAGCCGTCATGGTAGGGAGGGAAGGTATAATTTTGTCATCGCTCCTCCGTCGTCGCCCGCCTATCAAGGGATGCGGATGCACTCGAACGTCAATCATAGCTTGTCAATTTTGAGATTTGAAGACGAAAATTGAAAGATCCAAAGCTGCAGATCCAGGGTCACACAATGTGAAATTCTGGTCTGCAAGAAACCTCGCTGTTATTGTTGGCCTATACAGGTAGTTTCTTTTCTTTCTTTCTTTCTTGTCACAGCGGAGTTTAGAAACTGCTTTATCTTAGTAGCGAACATCTTATATGAAGGTAACGATGATCTTGATGAACCTCAAACAGTTTGAACAGAATTAAAGGAATCCCAGCGTTGTCATATCTAAGCGACACTTCCGTCTTCTCCTGTGAGCGTCAATAAGGCTTGCCAGAAAGAAAAGTTCGCTCACAGGTCTTTCATTGCTCCCCAACCCAGTTTTGACGAACAAGTGTAACAAACGTATATTTCACACTCTGCTCCACTGTAAAATACGACCAACATTAACAAGCTAATGAAATGCAATGTATAACAAGGGGTCGATCACTTGCATAATATTTCATTTTCTTCTCCGTTTTTTTTTTTTTTTTTTTTTTTTTTTTGGGGGGGGGGTCATTTTGATTCTTCTTACTCCTCTTCTTCATCTCCTCGTCTCCTTCATCGTCATCTTTCTTTCTTTTTTTCTCCACCTCCTTCGTACTTTCTTTCTCTTCTTTTCTTCTCCTCCATCATACATTGTATACTTTTCCATTAGCACCACATTTCTCCTGGAAATGTGAGAAACAACCCACGCTACCTGTGATGGCTTATTAACTTGACGGTTCCACTCCTGACACTACACCAAATGTACACCAAGCAATTGCCAAGGAGTAACACTCCATCAATAAATTGTGAAGAGATACATATTGTAGTTCAGCCTATGATTATTAAAGTCGAGATAACAAGCATGGATAACAAGGGGTAAAATGTAGAATTGAACATCGCGAGACACTCTGTAGCTTGTTAACAATCGGGGTTGGGCTGAAGATGTTGCAGGTTTCATCATCAGTCTCTCTCACGAGCGAGAGAAAATGTCTTCACGATACAAGAGACAGAGTATTGACAGTCTTCTGTAATACAAATATCCTGCGTAGGTGCAGTCTTAAGTCTTCGTCGTAGAGGGCGTCGCTACGCTTCTGTGCAAAGGGTTGGACATCACCGATTGTGGCGCCATATTACTACCGATTCCTGAACAGCATGAGAGGCGTAATACCAGTGGATGAAGAGACTTTTCAGACCCTGTTCAGTCTGCAGCGCTGAATGTATTTCATTCAGATGTGCGGAATGCCAGCTCGGCAAGAAGTAACTAAAATGTGGTCCATGATCGGACAGTTACACTATTGAAATAAAATGGACCTTGCAGTATTTTACTCCCTTTTAACATGAGCCTACCAAATATAGGCAAAGAGTTCTCTAAACACATCCAAAAGTTGTATTTACCTGTGACAGTTTCGACGACGGGCTGTCATCTTTCTCAAGCGATGGCTAATTGGCAACTGATGATTTGGCGCCAATCAAACTTTTGGATGTGTTTAGAGAAATCTTTACCTTTATTTATCAACCATCCTAATGAACTTATTTCTTGAATACCCGTTAATTGCGGGAAATTCATGAAAGTTACTGTAGTGAAAGTCAGCTCGCCACTATCCCGTCATCTACTGTAGTAGTTGATGAGGGGAAATTGCTCTATTTAATAGCGGGAAGCCGAATGATAATGTTATCCTCCTCTTTGTTGGGTCTATTACTTTGTTTCGGCATATAGGACCACAAACAAGTTGAGTGAACTGTTGTATAGAGTGTGGCTTTGGGTATTTTGGAAAAAGGCTGTCTCAGATTTGACTTTGCAATCTAAGCTACAACTACATGAACTTCCACTAGTTCTTCGGGTACGGATCTTCGCGCAAGTATATAGAATAAAGAATAACGACAAAACTTGTCATCTACCGGCGGGCAGGTCGGTTATCTGGATGTTTCGCTTTGATCAGCACCAGAAGGGTTAAAGAAGAGACACACGCCGCTGAGTGTCAAAGATATTGAGTTTAACGATTGATTCTCCCCTCAGAGCAATCGGGCCGGTTGAGGAACACAGTGAAACGCGCTCTGATAATAAACAAATGAGTATAAACACGCCTGGAGAAAATACCACGGGAAGAATGGAAGCGACTTACGGAAAGAATCAGGGGAAATTCCTCTGCGCGTTCCATTTCTTCTTTTGTCTTTGTGTACAGTTTTTGGTCTAAGATGTTTGTCCTTTGAAAATAGAGCGTATAGAGACGAATTTGGGAGAATAATCACGGGAGGAAATATGCTGAATATATTTTCCTTTTGCATTCCGTGGCGGCGCTGTTTTTTGATGTCGCTCCGAGCCGCTCCGACGGAGGTGATCACTGAGCGAGAGCGGCCGGGGATGAGAGATGATGCCCTGCATGGCAGTGACGCGAAAGATAAATAACCAAATACGCCACCATCGAGATCAATAGGTCAGCTGAAATCACCCATAACGGTTATAATTACACGTACACATACCCATACATACTGTACATACATGCATACACACATAAATACTTCATATACATGGGCACAAAGTTTGCGGGCATTTTTTCTATATAAAATTACTTCGCGGCTTCATATCCAGGTTGTCATGACAATTTGCTGCATTTCCTTTCCGTCGGTCTTTCATCTTCATCCTCAGAACTCAACGAAATCGTCATTCTGGTCTTTCAGGGTAACATAATTATATAATGAAATAAATTCGATAATTTTCGGGTCGACAAATTTAGCAAAGCAACCATTTACTCGTACGCCTTGAAGTCATGTTTGCTTAATCATATTATTAGACTATACAATCAGATCATGGTAAGGATACAACGGATTCTGGATCATTTCATGTGGAAAATAAGATTTTTGTGGAGATTTGTGCAGGGATCAATAGGGAAGGACTGGTCGTAAGATGATAAAGTTAATCATCACTTTCTCAGGCTTCTGATACCACAGGTTTGCGAAGATTTTTCTTCCTATTATGATGAAACATTTACCATTCAATTAGTCTGATTGTAGTGATGCTGAATTTTATAAAGTCTATTTCACATGGCTGAGAATAGAAGTAACAATCATAATTGATATGCAACTCATAATGTTATTGGGGTTCTGGGTGCACGTCCCGACTTTGACACCCACGAATCTTAAAACAGCCCATGAGTCATACAGCCCATGAATTCGACAGTAAGTAAGAATAGAGGCCTATGAGTTCGACACTCCTAAGGCAAAGAAGGCCCACGAGTTTGACACTAAGGAAACAAGGCCCACGAGACCGACACATTAGGCCCTGTGATGAAATTAATGTCGGTTCCGTGGGCTCTTTTTGCCTATTGTGTCGAACTCGATAGTGGGCCTTTTTTGCTTAGTGTCAAACTCGTGGGCTTAGCTTGTTTATCTAGTATCGAACTCATGAGTCTTGAATATTTGCCTATAGACTTGAGCTCATGCCGTGTATGTCTCATGGGCTGTATGACTCGTGGACCTTTCATTTTCAGTGTTGAACTCGTGGACCTTTTATTTTCAATGTTGAACTCGTGGACCGTATGACTCGTGGGTGTCGGTCTCGTGGGATGACCCCGTGGTTCTAAAGTAGGAGCAGTACTGGTGATGAATGAGAAGTGATTTTACGTCGAGGTTTAATACTTTAATTGACAGCTAGCAAAGGGATTTACAGTAAAATCCCAAGTAAATGAATGTGGAGTGGTCATTTTACAGTCATCAGTTGTGTTGATTGTTGATACTATAAGAAATCTTCTTTTTCTTCCTCTTTCTATTATACCTTCGTTGCTATGCTATCGTCAGAAGCAATATCATTTCTAGATGTTGTTACGAATCTTGGTTATAATACAACTAATTATTACTATATTGTAGAGCAACAATAATAACAACAGTAATGATAATAGTAAAATATGATGGATTATAAAATCATGATTATTATGTTTATCATTTATATGATTTACATTTTTGTTGATATTATGATTATCATCAATAACAGAAGTGATACATGTATCGATATAATTATCATTAATATTACCATTACTGTCGTTATCATTGCGGTGTCATTGAGTGGAATTTCAAAAGATATAGATTAAGGTACATGAAATAGTAATAATATAAAGAACTGACAATAATATTCATTCCATCGACCTTGGCTACCCGGAGGTAGATATGAATTACCTTATCAGAAATGTAATAATCAAATTAATTTAATTATGTATCTTCTAATACGCAGACTTCTCCTCAGAAGGAAATACCATGTTCTAATACGGCGTATCTTCCGTTTTAGCTGTGAGTAAAGTGATGCCTTAAACAAAACAGTTATAATGAAGCAGTATAGCAACAACAACAACAACAACATATTAGCAAAAATAAAATAAGTCGACATCATAACAACAAAAAACGGTACATATAGGGATAGGTTTTTTTAGGGGGCGAAGGGGAGTCGAGCTGGTGACAAGAGGCGTCCCTTCATGGGCCGTGACGGTGCTTTCGAAACTCTTTCAGCTGAGCCGCCCGCGTAATTGGGGATGATTACCCTCGGCTCAAACGCCTTATCCTGGGACTGCAGAGGGGTGATGTGCGGTCACAGACGTGTTGTGAAATCTCTGCCTTCACCCGCAACTTGAAACTATAGCGAAGTTCTGGCGTTGCAATGAATAGAATGGGAAGGAAAAGGGGGTAAGGGGGAGGCACTGAAGGTGCTAAAGATAAGTTGGAGACAAGCCTTCTTTCTTTTGACCTACTGAGACCCATAATCCTCTGCGAGCCCATGCATCCTTCCGAGTATCCACCTGGCAGGGGTCACGTGCGTGTCAGAGGTCAACATATTGGCAGGGTGAAGGTCGATGATTGGGTCACACGAGCTCATTTTACGGTGCATTCATCTAGTCTATTATGTGCGTAATCATGCGTCATGTGTCACGACGTAATGGCGTGCCAGTGTCTACCTACCCACTTTTACGCACTCGGCACGGCCGTAAATGCTAGATGCATCTCGAGTCTTTTGCCAGCATTTTGAAATGATTTTTTTTCCTACTATCGACATTCTGTTGCCACTGTACAAAGTTACAGAACTGCAGCCTTCCACATTTAATTTGGCTTTTGATGGGATGTATCCTTTTGTATAAAAACAATGAATAAGCAATAATTTCAAAGGAAATACTGCGGAAAAAGCTTTCAATTTTGTTCGACTTATGAAGTAAAGAAGCGCGACAATGAAAAATGGAACCTCGTTAGATGCCTCTCAATATTACGGGATTAGTTTAGAAAAGTAGACATACTTAAGCTATTACATACTATTACGGGTTATAGGAGGATTTTCGTTGGTGTTTCCTGTCGAAAATGTTTAATTCTGTTCCTCATTCAAAGAAGAACTTGATTTCATAGACAGAATCACAACACCATGATTAATCTAAACATTATGAATGGATCTGAAATGAAAATGACTTTGATAATAAGACACTTTAACGAAATTTCTAGTATTGACTCTGAGCACTGATTAAGAATTAATAATGTGTCTAAATACGTCGCCTATTGCATTTTGTCAATACAGGTTATTATTACTATGTATGCGATGTTTCGAGGAGTGTGTCATTATACACTTCCGATAGGTAGGCCTATTTATCTGTTAAAACATATCTATTGGAAGTGTATAGGACACCAGTGGCAAAAAGAAAACCCATTAAACAAAACATATCCAAGGAAAAACTAAACAGTAAGATAGCACACTTCCTCTATTCTGCATTTTTATCTTTTCTCTATTTGTTAGTGTTTCTATTCGTTTTCATTTTCCTAATTTTTTCAGCCTGTTTATAACTCCCTTTTTGGACTATGTAAGGATAGATACATTGAAATTTGAAAGTTTGAGTTCAAACAGATTAATGCGAAAGCAGCAGAATTTAAAACTATACGTATACGCTTACCATTTAGTCATAATAGTAAGCATACCCACAGAAGCAAAACTATAGTACAGCTGTACTCACTATCACAGTATTAGGCCATGGAGCTACCATGATTAGGCTAAGCAGTAAACTAATGGAGTATAACGATATAAAAACGGAATCCCACACCACAAACACAACGGAAATCCTGGCACGCACGTCTAAAGTTCGCGTTAACTTTTTTTACAGTCGGCAATGCCGATCACTATCCCGGTCGCGTAGAAATTTTTATCGGATAAAAGGGGGTTATCGTTCATCTGGATGGTCGAATTTCAGGTTATTTCATTCCCCAACCGAAATTTTAAAAGGGTTGTAAATTGGCGCAGGAAAGCAATCGAGAGTTTCAGAAGTTTCCATCATACTTTGGCCAACACAGTCGCATCTCCAAACGGCGGCGGCGCGGAGTGCCCGTTTCCATGGTGATGAATTTCCCCTAAAAATAGTGCGCTCTTTGTTGCTCGAGACAGACGGTGCATCTGAAAATTTTCGTTAGTTTCAATGTGCTTTGGCCTGATGAGGAGTAACTATATTCGTGTTTGTGTACTTGTGGGCGTGCGTGTATATGTGTATGTGTGCGGTGCGTGTGCGTGTTGTGTGTATGTGTGTTAGTATAGGGTTGATTTATAATCGAGTTATCTATGTTGAAGAGAGATTATTTGCAGTATAAATTAACAAAAGGATTTGTTTGTGTTTTGAATTACATTTGTACCGATTTTGTTTATGTAACACCCAGAATGGGTTGATTTATGAATGATTTGAATGAAATCAATAAATATCAAGGGGGAAAAAATGAGTTGTATGCCAGTGTCGGCATGTTGGTTTAGTCAAAGAAGAAAAAGGAAAGGTTTTCATGGATTTGTGCATAGACTTGTGGAGGAAAATTCAATACAAAGTGCATCTTCTTACTTTATCATCCCACTTTTGCTCTGAAGAAAAATTCATGCCATGCTTCTTTTGGGGGGCATTTCTTACAGTTGAAGGCACCCTGTAATATTTCAATCAGACAAAAGGTTGTGGAATCTGAAAGATTCGCGTGTTTTCAGACAACAGTGATGTCAGTCACTGTCCACAATCGCTATAACGAAATTAGATGGGGTAATGAGGCGGTTTAGCTCTTGGCCTTATAATGCGTCCATACCCTGGCATAAAAATTCTTGTGGAATTTTATTTCTGTACTATACAAAGTGTTTCATATAAAAACAAATTTAATCAAGTATTCCTAACCAACAAATAATTATCCTGGAGTTACAATGTTTGAGAAATAACGACATTGTGCAGAAAGGGAATAAACCGTGTGGAATAGATAGCAAAAATAACTGTCGCAGTGGACAAAACTGCAGAAGAGTCGGAGTTAAATGAAATGAAACTCTACTTTACTCTTCTAATCATATATAACTGTTCTATAGAGCTGAGATTCCTTATGGGATTAACCCTTTAAAGGGTCCCTTTAAAGGGGAATTTAACCCAACTAGTATACATGCAGATTGAGTGAATGCGGGAAAACGAATATTAGCAGCGCATATTAATGAAGTTTAGGAGAAATCAAAGCGTGCATTCAAAAGTTATCAATTTTCAAAGTTTCGGTGCACCCATCGGTGCTGGAAGAGGATTACGTACTTCACTTCGTGATGTCACACATGAACAACTAATAAAGGAAATGATGAGATTCAGCATATTATATTATTTTCATTTTTCTAGCCTAATGAAAAATCACTTGGTTTACCCGATTAGAAGGTAGGGGAATAGTGTTACTCTCAATCAGTGTCAATGTAGACATGACCGTATTGTCATATGACATGATGATTAGTGTTTCTTTGTAAAAATACATCTATTTTGTGAAAAATACAGAATTGAAATCAAATTGTTATTTTCTATTTATATTATCATTGTTATAATCATTATTGTTCTTGTTATTAATGTTATCATTATAAAAAATAACAATAATATTGCAAACAGTCGTGCTGGAAATATTGAATGCATAGACAAGTTTGCTTTTGGACATTTCATTTCATAGATGTAAAAAGATCAGCAGAATGTGTCTACCTAGCTCCCCAGCTCTTTTTTCATCCCCTTCCTTTCTCTGTCTCTCTTCCCTTTCCTCACAGATCTTCCAATGGCCTGCACCTGCGCAGAAATTCTTCTCACAGTTCCTCTCATGAAATAAAACTTTTCAGAGATAATGCTCTTCTCCCTCACTCCCCCTCTCTCCTTATCTTTCTTTTTCTTTTCAAAATGGGGCTGTTACGTAGCTTTTCCCCCCAGAAATGTAAATATAAAAACTTATCTCAGAAAGGAAAACGGTGACATCATTCCTCGTACGACTTGCTTGTGTATTTTGTGAGTGATAACACGGTCACGGTATCGGGGAAACATGACATATGGATTGTGGGAACTTTGAAAGACTATAAAGTTTGCATGATTGCCATATGGTTATCACACTTTTCTGTACCATTTGTTACGTATGTCTAAGTTAACTTCAACGTATGAATTTCACTTTAAAGAGACTTTGACTTCATTCTAGGAACCAAGGAAGATGAAAAGGGATGATGCGGAGGATGTGAAGAGAACTATCAGATGACGGTATATAATCCATGGAGCTTATGGTACTTTACTAATGATACGCAATAACATAACACGTAACTCATTTTGTTAAAGTTGTCAGCAAAAACAAAGCCGACCAGACGTTTATGTTGACGCTGACTTTTGATGTTGGCATAGTATGAGTACCACGGCAAATGTTTTAAGTGTGAAAGGGGTAATGGAGCTAAAAGATACAGAGAGGGGGACGGCGTGGCCCGATAGTGACAGTGTTAAGGTGCTTTTCATCGCCACCTCAATATGGCGGGGTCACCATTCGTTTGATATGCCGCGCATGGTGGAAACTCTGTGGAAGCGAGTCATAAATCTCCGACGGTTGGTAACTAATATGACGTGAACATGACCCAGGTTTATTCCTAATTCGGGGTCAAATGGGGATAACTTGTAAAATATGTCGGTCTATTGATGTACACGCTAACCATCCTTTTTCCTTCTTCTCGGGGTAACCATCTATACTCACTATACCACCGTTAAATCATTCCCTGATGTAATCATGATTGTAGAGTAAGTTTGAAACAACCTACAGGTATATAGGTAAAGATTGTGGAACAAAAATACATAATTAGATAAAGCAATAACATTGGATATTTCGCCTTCACGTCATTTGACCTTTTCATACGTGACGAATGTACCTTGAATTATCCAGTTCAAAAGATAAACAATCATCGCTCTAACGTGATAAGTCGCCATTTTTGAAGGACGGAACGACATCCACGATTACATTTCTGTAAGTGTTTAGTGAAATATTCGGCATAAAAGGGGTCGAGAGTTTTTTTTTTTTTCATGAAACAATCATGTACTTATGTTTTTGTTTCTTCACTGGGGTATCACATGTTTATTTACCTTTTCGCTCAATCTGAGGAGAGGAAGACGATAAAGAGATCAGCCAATTTACGTTCTGAAAAACAAAAATGAAAACAAAATGGATAAGCGCATGCGTAAGATGTATTCCCACTGAGTGTACATTCCAAATCGTGAACTCTCAACGGGTAGGCAGTCCAAGCTTCGATTCGACACACGTTATTCTGATGATAAATGTCAACTACATTATGACTTTTGCTCAGGGAGTAAGCGTGCTTCCAGTGGAGACGGAAAAAAAGGAAGAAAAAATCACAGGAAAGAAGGAGAGGGAAAGAAAAAAGGAGTGCGCCACGAGGGACACTTCTCTCGCGTGGAGGCGGGGTTTGGGCGAGGTGGGATGTCACTGCGCCACTCTAAACCGACCGAGGGCGACAGGGGAAATGCGATTTGCAGTTCGGGGTCCATTTCGTGTGATTTTTGGTCAAATATCTGAAGCCGCCGTGAGCGCTTTTTTGAGGCTATAGATTGTCAAAAGGTAAAGGATGGATTTGACCTGACGTTGATCCCACTGAAGGGAATTCCCTGTGGTACGAACAGAAAAGTGCTTACAAACTCACGTATATGTGAATCCTGTTGTGTAATACAGGCGTGTGTGTGTGTGTGTGTGTGTGTGTGTGTGCTCGCTCGCATAGGTATGGGTCTGTTCTTACCTTTCGCAAGAGTAATGCAGTTCAGGGTAAATGCCGAGACCCGAGTACGAGCCTTTGGCGAAGTGAACGATGGCTACATCCAATGGCAATGCAGCTGGTACATTGTACTTCGCTCTCGCAATAAATCAGGCCTTTAGCGCTTGAACCAAGACTACCAAGTCAAGAACATCCGTAAAAGTTTATTTGGCTCTCAGATGATTCTTACAAAGGGTTTGGATGGAGATGGGCGAGGGAAATTTGTCGGCTTGTGCTCCAGCCTTGCATTTTATTGTCTACGTATTTATGATTTATTGCCATTATGTTTAGATATACTGGATGAATGTAAATGCGTCATGGAACAGCAACTGGCGCGCATTTTCTTTAATCCGTTACGATCCTCAACATGGGAGTAGGTCATTAGGTAATGAGTGATAAGTCCTGGAAGCCCTACTCAGAAAAATAAGAAAAAAGGGGGTGGGTCGGAGAAGTAGTTGTGATGAAATTCAGAAGCCTCTTTCCCTTCACCTTCGTGAGAGATAACAATCGGAGAATTGATGTGGAGCTGTGGTGGGCTTGGCATATGAGCCTCAAGGAATGAAATATTCTTCATCATCTGCGGTGTAACACCGTTTTCCTGTCGACAGTCTCCCACTAACTCCCTCTCTCTCCCTCCCTCCCTCCCTCCCTCCTTCATCCTTATCTCCCCCCCCCCCCCCTCTTGCCCCCTCTGTATCATATCGTAACGCCTAGAGCGTCTTTTCGCAATTGGTGACCACTACCATGGACCATGCCACTACGAAGATCTAGCGGTCACGTGGTCATGAACTTTCGGCTTCTTTGACACGCCCCCTTCATGCGAGTAGAGCATTTCCTTTTCAACTCGTTCGTTATCACCGCTTGAAATGTATTTTTTTTTTCGCAATCTGTCATTATTCTGATTATTACCTCCACAATGTTACTAATAATATATAATGGCGATGTAATAACAATAATGATAATGATGATATTGCCTCTTAGGACATGAAGACCATTACGAAGATTTGTGGCTTATTGAGTCACGTGACAAGTAACACCTTATTCTTAAGGCATTTTGATAGCAAGATACGTTCCGCAGTCCTCTCTCGCGTTTTCCCTCGTGAAATCATCAGTTCTCCTACACAGATGGTGTAAGAATGAGATGTAGTGAGACGTAAGATGAAGTAAGAGTTGATTGGATTACACCTTATTTGTAATACAAAACTCAAACACCTTCATGCATCGATTTCAGTGTTATATTCTTTATTAATTCCGAGACAAAGGGAAATACTATAATGTAAAATTCGCAAAAAGTACATCAAAATCCAAGTAACGCTGGAATGCTTGGGTCACAGAAACTAATATCGTAGAATCAGTTCTTACGACTTGCCGAACACTATAAAAGTCAAGAACTCTGAAAATGAGTATGGCGATATGAGACGAGACACGATGACTGAGCTCTTTTTTTCTTTTTTCTTTTTGTCAGTTTAAGCAAAAATCATGACAAAATTTTCGTGATTTCCAAACTTCAGGCTGGGCATTTTATCACCCAGATTTCTTTTTCTTTGTTGGTCATTCCTATCCTACTCTCTGCGGTGTGTAGTTTATAGTGAATATAAGGAATGTCAATGAAAAAAAAAAAGTCGTGGTGCAAGATACAATTTGTAGAGTACAACTAATCACTAAACGAGAAAAGGCAATTGTCGTGGTGACTTTACAGTGGCGTCAGGTAGGCTCTACATCAGAGAAGCATTGAGGTAATATGGAGTAGATTGTGTAATAAATAGATAATTTTTCGCGCTCTAAGGCTTAACGTAATTTGACAGAACTCAGCAGATGTTCAGTGCAGGGATTCAATAAGTGCATCGGTGCAATTGTTAGCAATCCTGTTGAATTACCGGAGCTATCCCCATTTCCGACACCAATCAACAATCACGTTTCTCTTAACCCCTGTCTCTCTTCCCTCTCTTTCTCCCCCTCCGCCCCCTCCCCCTTCCCCAAGAGGGTTGAGGAGTTGTAGCAGTAAGTGCTTGCACCACACGAGTGTGTCAATCAAGAAACATTTTGTTTATAACCAGAAATGTAAAATTAAGCCGGAATTCGGAAGAATGGTAGTCGGGAATCGGGGTAAGTGAATTCGTTGTAATCATTTAATAATCTCAATAAATCAGTTTCAAAGAAAGAGAAAAGGGTACTGAAAATGCAATACGAGTCAGTATGGCGTCGTTGGGTTACAAGCCTTTGAAAGATGGTCAGAGCGTGAATCGCATCCCTTAAATCCGATCCCGATGTCATGACGAGTGGTACGGGTTTCACTTAATGATCTTACTATCTCTCCCCTTTGTCTTTTCACACTCGGCACAGTCATTCCACCAGCATTCCCAATGCAGCGGACCAAGGTGGTGTCAATTTGGGCGTACATGTTGCAGTGATCAATTAATAGGCTAATGGCCAACTTTGCCGAAGGAGGTATGGGCTGCGTCACTCTAGCAAACAGCCTCCGACTTGTTCGCACTGGCGTCACGGGTAACAGCCGATGACACCTCGATATACCCAACAAAGTCCTCCTTTTTCTTCTTATAAACGCTGACTTAACTGATACACACTACCATATTTGATTTTAGTTTTGAACTCCCAAGAGCCTACTCTTCCCAATATCATTATAATTTGTTCCAATTCACATCCAGAAACGGACGTACAGAACAGCAGAATGGCTGACCACCAGATTTAAAAAGAAAAGAAAAGAAAAGAAAAAGGTTTTGACAAAATCGATGTTGAAGAGTGAATGCGCTCAAAAGTGTGCTGGAGATTAGAGATTTTGATGCAAGTAACCGGAACACATTAGGTAACATTACAAACAACACCCTTACAGTGTTTAAGAAAACCAGCAAAGTTTTCCATTTTAGATCAACACGAGACTTTTACATTACTAAAAGTCCCCCATAACACTGCACAACCTCTTGAGGTCGTGTCGTGTTTACCTCAGATGATTGGGACTTTGAACTGGAGGTACAGCTGAGGAATGAAACTTTCGATTCTTTAAAAAAAAAAAATCAAACCCCAAATTATGTTCCATTTGTTTTGCCAAAATCAGCAAATACTGCACTTTGACTGAGTGTTAGTGTGTGCGACTTTAACGGGATAATATTCATTTTCAACATCAAGACTTAATGAAATCTTTAATTCTCATGAAATATATTAAAGCGTTTAATCGGAACTGCCCGATGAATCCCTCTCGTGATACTCTTCTGGTCTTTTGACGGAACATGAAGTTCAGCATCGTTGACTTTGAATACACGAAAAATTCACTTCACGTGGATCATGAAGAAAGAAAAATAAATACATTGTTTTGCTCCTTAATAACATGGCTTCTCCCAGTTTTTGAAGTGAAATTCCATCCCATGGTCTAGTTGACTTAAGAAAGTAATGCGTTATTACTTTCTTAATGTATGAGTATATCAGACAACAAAAGATAGCATTGACAGACGTAACAAAACAATGGAGATAACAAAGGTACATAAACAGGTACTTTATATACGAAATAGCACTTTAAAACAACAAAATTTATATATCATTTTGATTTTAGCTAAAAAAACCCAAACAAACAAAAGAAGATGAAAGGCAGAATTTTTATGCGTAATATATTTTTTATTACAAAAAAAAAATAAATCAAAATTTATATATCATTTTGATTTTAGCTAAAAAACCCAAACAAACAAAAGAAGATGAAAGGCAGAATTTTTATGCGTAATATATTTTTTATTACAATTCAGTTGTTGAAGCGTTTTGAATATACCAGAAAATTAACCTTAATGTGTTTGAACGGTGTAGACGAATAGTGCATTTAAGAAAACAATGTAGAGAACATTGGAAGTCCTGTTAACATCTTGCTCGAAATAGCAATTGCATAATTTTAAGTGCCATATATTGTTCTTTTATAATACTTACAGTGGTTGCGGTCACGGTTACATAAAATGACGTCTCCCATTTGCTTGAACAAATATGTTTCAGTCAAATTCTTTTTAGAATTAATTCAATATGGACGCATTATATCCTGCACACCAAACTCTATCAAAATTGTAAACATTCAGCAATAGTGACTTTATAAAGGAGTGTGTATATATATAATTGTCAACTCTTTTATTCGATATTTCATGTCTAAACCATTGAATGTGTCTTAGAATTATGATAATTACATCCCTGTTCAATTTACAAACTGTTCAACAGGAAAACTCACCTTATTTATCTATCTAGTTAGTTAGTAATTGTTTGTTTGTGACGAGGCTTTCTTTCGTTCGTTTTCCTGTACTCTTCCTATTAACCTCAACATGTAAAGGATTTTATTTTAGTTCACTTTAGTTCAGTTTATTTTTTCCATCAAGCCCCCCCCCCAAAAAAAAATGAAACAAAGTATGATACGATATGAAGCAAGCTTAAAACAGCCACTTAGTTTGATTAACGTTAATCAAGGAAAAAAAAAAATACAATACGAAAAGTGAATCGCATGGTATAGAATAAGATACGATATATAAGTAGTATATATAACTGAGAACACCTATAGGGCATGGTTTGAAGGACAACAATAAAGTAGGTATGGAAAAAGAGTGGTCCACTAAAATGCTAAGCTTGCAATACATGGATGAGCCGATGAGTTGTGTGTACCAAACAGAAAAAATGGTGAAAAAACAAAACAAAACATAAGAAATCCACAGTAGTGAAAAGGAGAATAAAAGGAGAAAAAAAAAAGGTTTTAGCATGACAGCAAGAAGCAAGTGAAATTACCATTCCTTCGTCGTCTGTACTCCGACCCTTTCAGTAAAAAAGTATAGTAACGAATTATCTGAAGACTATGTACAAGCTGACATGATTTTCATTTTACTCACCACGATCCCATGTGACGTGTTTTAATTCTGAATCTCTTGTTGTGAGCTGACGCCTAATACGCCCACTAAGTATATCGAAAACAGAGGAGAGCTAAGATTTATACAGTGGAAACTTGATATAAAGAGATTTAACAAAAAACATGATACAGTGTACTAGTATTACAAACTAATTTCTCCGGTCCCAATGAATTCATTGATTTTGGTTTGTGTTATTTATTGACTACTGAAAATATCTGATATAGAGAACAAATTGTCTTGGTCCCAAAGATTATACTGAGTTTCCACTGTATATCTACCTAAAACACACCAAAATGTTCCCCCTATGCATGTAAGATGTCATTCAATTGACAAATGTCCACAAGGACCATGCAGGGTTGGGAGCTATTTACAAAGAACAACACAATTCTCAGAGGTTCGCGGGGAACGCTGAGTTAATTGGTCCGAAAACCTTGACTTCTGCGATTGGGAGCTTCAGCAATTATGGTACTCGTCTTTCTTACCCCAATTTCCTACGGAATATTTATAGTGGCTGAAGCCAAACAGACTGGGGGACCTTGGCGCAATTACTGGTGGGGACACTTCCGTTCCGGTCGCCAAGAGGAAGGAAGAAAGAAGAAAACATGACGGAAAACAGAGGTAAAATAGGAGATTTGTCCATCTTAATCATAAATTTAAAATGAGGGAGGTTATAAGAAACACAGAAATTGTATTGACAATGGAAAGAAAACAAAATTATATCGCAAAGTAGACAACTTAGCTTTTGTTTATAATGAAGAATTCATATAGAGTGTCTTGTGTACTCTGCATTTTGAATCACACATCTTTCAATGGATTTTAATGTCGTGCAAAATATCCATAAATTCTGTATTGAATTCAATGTTTTACATTTTCCCATTTATCTCTGTTTTGTAGGTTATTTTTACAATCACTTGCCATGCTTGTGAGAGGCAAACTTGAGCTAAATTCCCCATGAGGCCGTCTCCTGCTTCTTTGTTGAATGAATGTAGGTCTACTGCCTTTCATCATTAAATCATATTTTGATAATCATAAATGTTTTAGAATAATTGTTGTAGTATTAAATTAGATTCTTTTTCTGTTCTGCTCCTTTGTAATTTGATAATGAATTGAATTCTTTACCAACGATGTGATTTTATTTTGTTTTAACTTGAGAAACAGAATAAATGCAAGCAAACAACTTGTCAAAGCTTTTCTTGAAATGTCATTCCATACCATGTTCAAGTTCACTTTTATGACAAGAACAAAGCCTGGGTGAAGGGGATAGTTAAGACTTTATCAAAATCAGATCTGCGTATGTGGTTACTCCTAATGCATATATCACTGTTTTGACAATGTAGGCCTAATAAATATGTGAAACTATAAACTTATTTTTTTTTTCAATGTTAGGTAGAATTATTTTTTTTCTAATCATCATGCTAAGTATTTCGAATACAGTGCGCAACGAATGTTGTAGCTCGTTCGCCATACTTTCAGGCATGGTAACTGAATCTTACTATCCAACAAGACCCCTTGATAATCGGCTCAGTAGTTGACAATAGTTAAGTAACAACCTCTTTTAACAAAGTTGGCAAGATAGACTCCTCGGTGTTGTCAGTGTACTCTTCCGGTATGGTCTGCCATTTGAACTCCTCCACATTATACAGATGTAAGTTCTGGTCAAGATGCAGTGGCATGGGAGATGTGCACAACATAAATTAACCCAGAGCCCGCATCTCCATGGGGTTATAGTTTGAGTTTATCATTGGGATAATTAAAAGTGAAAATTTACACCACGTTTGGATGGAACGGTGGCATTGTATGATAGAGTAAACCCTACCTATAAACGAACCATTTAGCATACAGGGACAAATCTCTCATGTAGTCTAATGGCATTGTGAAATGCCGCTAGAATTTTTTTCTTAAAGCTCCAAACTGTAGATTAAAATGTAGATTAAACTCTTCTCAGCGAAACTGGATTTTAAGTGGTGTCCAAAATTGCCAGGGAAAGAAAGTAGCAATAAATGAAGAAATATGTATCATTAGAAGCATATTTGTCTCGTGAAATGTTTATACCATTCGGTTAGGATAGAAAATTGTATTATTATTTTTTTCAAGAAAAGTACGTGAAATACATATTTTATTTACAATTACCGGCAATATGCATTGATATTGCCAATAGGGCCTACTTACAGAAGAACTTGATTGCGCACACTCTGCGTGTGCTTGGTTCACAATTGTGTGTTTTCAATTGTGGTTTTTATAATATTATGATACATCGAGTGTCAGATTTTGACAATTAAAATCGGGATATCTGTCTGTAGTTTGCGCCGCCATTTTTTATGTTTGCGGACCAATGGTAATGACACTTATCAGTTTTGTCGGTAATCTAAGTGATTTTGCTTTACTGTAAAAAAATGTATGCATGTATTTGCATATACCTGACTAATGAAGAGCGTGCATTTGGGAAAATGGCTGCCATAGCAATCTTGGATTGAATTTTCAAGTTCTCAAAACCCAACTTTACTTCGAATATATAAGTCTACATGTGTGCAAAATTTGGTGCTTCGGATGAAACTAAACAATAAGTCTGGATTTTGACTATTCTGGACTATCAGAACGACCAGCGAACGGAAAGGAGATAGTTACAGAGTTATGTTTCCACGAAAATATTACAGTGACCACCGAAAGAGACACCACTTGAATGAGTTGGTGCTGTCATGGTTTCACATGTGTTCCTTTCGCTGGCACACAATCTTTTATAAAATTTCTCTTTTTCTATCGGCGAATTGCAATAACTTGGGGGTATGATGAAAGGGAAGGGGAGCACAATATCACTTAATTATCGCCCAAAATCGCGACATTTATATCTTACCCGACAGAACTAGATAAGAGTCAACCCATAAACTGCTGAGGGTCATAAAAGTGGTCCAAAAAGAACATTTTGTACCTTTGTGATATTAGCTGGTATCTTCTTGTATAAACTCAAGATATTTCAACCGAGGATATTTATTTTTTTTTTAAATCAAAGTATAACACAGAAGAGAAAATGAGTTCCATCATAAAGATTAAATATTAAAGCTAAAATGATGAAGGACCTAAATGCTTTATCTACAATATTAGAATTAAAACAAGAGACCAACGGGGTCTAGCGCTCACCTGAGTATCGCAAGTTCACCTTTCCCGCAGTCACTAATCTAAATTATTCACAGCTCTACCAAAATTTGACCAGGCATTCTCAAGTAGAAGATGAAAATGTACAAGAAGGGCCCAAATTTTTAAGATTCCTTAATTTGGGGGGATTGGGGCCCCCTGGGGCCCTCTTGGTGGGGCATGGTGCCCATTTTTATAAATTGAGATCCTGACCCCCCTAGGGATGCTACCTGCCAAGTTTGACGAAAATACATCATGAGGTTTTCAGGAAGAAGATGAACATGTACAATTCAGGCCCCTATTTGGACCTTCCCAACCAACTCCCCCCCCCCCCCCCTGCCCCCAAGAGGGGCACCCCTGGATCTCCTATGAACAAACCTGAAACTACAGTCATTAATGTACTCACTCATAGTATTATCTTAGCTCTATAACTTCTGATTCTAGAGAAGATTTTTAAAGATTCCTTCATTTTGGGGGTTTGGGCCCACCTGGGGGCCCCCTGGGTGGGGCATGGTGCCCATTTTAACAAATTGAGATCCTAACCCCCTAGGGATGCTACCTGCCAAGTTTGGTGAAAATGGGTCATGGGGTTTTCAAGTAGAAGATGAAAATGTACAATTTAGGCCCCATTAGAACCCCTCCCCACCCCCCCCTCCCCTGGGTCCCAAGGGGGGTACCCCTGATTCTGCCATGAACAAACTTGAAACTACAGTCATCAATGTACTAACTCATAGTACTAACTTAGCTCTATCACTTCTGGTTCTAGAGAAGAAGATTTTTACAGATACCTTAATTTTGGGGGGTTTGGGCCCCCTGGGGCCCCCTGGGTGGGGCATGGTGCCCATTTTAACAAATTGAGTTCCTAACCCCCTAGGGATGCTACCTGCCAAGTTTGATGAAAATCGGTCTTGGGGTTTTCAAGAAGAAGATGAAAATGTAAAAAGTTTACGCACGACGCACGACGCACGACGGACGACGCACGACGGACAACGCACGACGGACGCCGGACGAAGGGCGATCGCAATAGCTCACTTGAGCCTTTGGCTCAGGTGAGCTAAAAAAAAAAATCGAAAACTGACCTGTGAAATTTGAGAGATATATGTTTTCACTAAAAATTGTAATATTTTTCAATTCTTATTTAGTTTTTAAATTTCACATTAAGCATGAAATATTGGCATGATTTTCATCAAAATAAAGTTATTCTATTAAACGTTTTACATTTATTCTCTTCAGAATGGTACATAACATGTCATAAACACTGAAAATGTGATATTTTTAGAATAGTTTCAAAAATTTGAAAGACCTAAAACCAGAAGTGTCAAAAACACCTTCAGCAGTTCACGGGTTTAGAATTTAGAATGATTTAGAATTTAATAATTTTCTCTGCTGTCTGATTTTGATGAAACTTCTGTCATTCAGTGCGTGTTTCTTTTTGATTTTTTTTTTAATACATAAAGTGAACTTAAACATTGATAGCTTTTGACTAATCATTCCGGTATCCTTATGATGGAGATCTGAATGCATTTTGCCTGAGGCGGTTATTAGCTAATCAAATTCAACTTAGATTCAAATTTTCATACATTGACCACCATGTCATATTATCTTCTGTTTATAATATTTCATTGTGCATCAAGCTGCATATAATATGCATCATTCTATTCAAATATCATATCTGAGTATTTTCATGGTGAAATATGAAATAAATTGATATGCAATGAAGTGAAATGGTTTATGAAGGAGGTAGCCGGAAACGCTAAAATGTCATTTCATTTTCATTTTGTGTAACATGTACAGTACAATGTATCCCGTTGTAATGTTCATTCGGATTTTTATTTCATGTTTGTAATGTTTATGATATGTATCCCATATTCTTTACCTGGTCGAATAAATAATAATGATAAAAATAATAATGTGTAAATGAAAGAGTTATTATATAGCTCCTTATTTGAGTGATAGGGAACATACGCCCTAAATGCCACTATAGCGGTAATACCCCACTGGATGTATATACCAAAGAGATTTTTAGCCTAATATAACTCTTTGATGCAACGAATGTTGCTTTAATAATTATCGCCCCGAAATGAGGGATATCACACACACACACACACACACACACACACACATATATATATATACATAAACACTCTAGAAACAATAACACTCTATATCCTGTGTCATATTTTCCAGTAGTTCATTACTGCTCTGTATGCTAATATCTCATGGACTTCACAACATTTTCCCCTTTCTTTTTAAATCATCGTTTCTCATCAATGTACAATAAATTATGTATCTACATAAAAGTACGATATAATCAAAATCAGTACGTGCGCATTTTATAATCAGAATTATACAATTAATAAATTGTTTTATGGTAATTCACACGCACTATAATTTTTGTATAATTATTGAATACATCATATACCTGTTATGATTTCATTTCATTAATATTTGTATAGTGTAAACTTGAGCTTTTTTTTTCCTTAAAAAGTGTGATAGCTATTATGAACATGCAAACTAATTTGTTGTTTTAATCATATCTTTATTGATAAACAAAGACATGATTACAACAATCAAACAAATTATTTTGCATGTACATAATAACTGTCAAATTACTTAAACAACAAACAAAAGCATTCAGGTGTTAATCGATAAAGCTCAAAATATTATACTACAGAACAAAAAAAAATGTTATATTCATAACCTATTATTAAATCGTTATCGTAATTTTAACTAAACCCAAATAAGAAAATTTCATGTTTTTGAATGTTTTTGAATGTTTTATCGTGAATATTAAAGGGATGGTATAGTATTGGTGGATGTGTGGATTGGTCTTTTAACTTTGTGCGAGATACCAAGAAACTACTTGTGAAATAGTACAGAGCTTACCATTCACAGCGGAATTCAAAGTTTATTTGATGAAAATTGGTTTTAGAATGGCTGATATCCCAAAACAATCGTAGTAGGATAGCTATGTTTTGGGTATCGCAGCCATTTCAAAACCAATATTCATCTCAAACGTTGAATTCCTCTCGGAATTACATGCTCTTTCATATTTCATAGGAGGTTTCTCATTATCTCACCCAAAAATGTTAAAAACCTAAAGTAAGGTCTCAACCAAACTATACGATCCCTTCAATGTGAACTTTAAACTGTTTTGTGGCTATTTGGATGTATTTTGTTTTTATTCATTTGAATAAGACTAAACTTGTCAGCCTTTGGCTGTGGCGATGTTGTTATACCTTTTCAAACAAATCAAACAAAATGTTCCGTACACTCAAGTTTCTACAGTTCATTTTATTTGAAATAATACAAGATGAAAGAACGAACATTTACAATTCCGACAACACTCTAAGGACAACTTAATTTAAGAACACTTCTAATATGATAAGCCCTGTTTTTCGCTTCGTGGCATCTCCGTAATCAATCTCAAGACATTTTGTTTTCACATACGTGATGCACAAATCTATATATATCTCATATTTTCTGTCAATCGCCTTTTCGTCTCACGCAGACAGAGAAGAAAAATGAGAGAAAATACTACATTCTTTGAATCAATAACATAGGACTTTGTGAATGCTCCTGGTGGGAAGACAATGACCAATGAGAAAGCTACTCGTAACAAACCCACAAACACATACACACACACACACACACACACACACATACTCTCTCTCTCTCTCTCTCTCTCTCTATCTCCATATTTTCGTCGAAAGTTGGCGCTATGTGTTGCTTGGAAGCCATATAGGCAAATAAGAAAAAAAATCATATGAATAAATGCACACCCAACTAAGATAAATTCATCCTTAAAATATATAAAAAACAAAAATTACACAAAACGCACAAATAAACACAACAGGTATAAACCAATAAAGTTGAGACTAATGGCTTAAAACAATTAAATTTGTTGACGTGATTAATTTGTACCTGTTTTTCTTTTCTTCTTCCACCCCATCATTGATGACTGATTGACAATTTCGGTCAGACTTTGCCATTGTTTTGAGTACGTTAATCACTGGGTTGAAAGCCATTCATTTATCCACGCTTCAGAAATACCTTGTATAACCAACTGGTAATATCTGGTATTCAAACGTTTCCAGATGAATTCATAATGTTCCTCATAATTTTTTTGTCGTCCTGACAAAATAAGTATAATGAAATGATGAAAACTTAGAGGTGAAACAGACTCTCATATCTATTGCTCTGACTAGGTCAACAATACACTAAGAAAAGTCTGATTTTAAACACTATAATCGACTATAGAAATCATAACAAACTCATTGCAAAAAGGATAGTCATGAATGGAAAAAAAATAGCAGGTTTGGTTTCTCTTGTTTGGCCCATATAGCATCAAACATCCACCTGATTTATAATCAATTTAGCACTGAACAAAATTACAAATAGACAATTGATTGTAACAACCTTTTTTTTTTTCTTCAAGAAACCGATGTTCTTAGCATTCCACCATCCAAAATCACTTGCTGGTCAGACAATGCATACCCTCATGGTTATCAACATGAGCCGAGGATTCATAGTGTATAGAGTCAAATCGTTGATAATACAAATACATACCAGGTAACCGATAATCAAAAATGTTCATTGAAGACACTTTCAACCCTGCTCGACATCACTCTAAATGATGGTATCATTCAAACTCTCTGCACATTGTTTTTAAAGAAAATCACCACAGGAAAATAAGATGTATTCGGAAAAATAGATCTATACAACTACATCTATAGGTGAAAGTTTTGTGTAGTGATAATGCGTTCATCGCAGACAAATAGACCGTTGAATACCTGACTTCAACTTTTGACTAAAAAATACTCTCATATTTCTTTTTTTTTTCTGTCAGAAAAATGTAAAGACAAGGAAAGACTACTGGTGAACTTATCAGTGTAAAGTAATTTCAAATGAATAACACAAGCACAGATTAACCTGTCAATATTGTTACATCTATAGTCTTTTTCTTTAAGCTCAGGAAAAGCAAAGGCATTTTTCAGTCTTTTGTGATAGGCACTTTTGACAAATGACGTCACAGTAAATCGATATGTAATCTAAAGAGCACGAATGCATTTTTTTTAGAGGGCGGTTGTGAGGTGTATCACTTGTCATCAAAAGTAATGTGTCATGAATGTTGTACTTGCACTAGTACGAAGGTAGGGTAAATCAGATCAAATATCATTAAAATGTAAACAGTGATGCCTTCAGGTTTTTGTTGCGACTTTGAATCGAATTGACAAATAGACTCATGAAAATACGGAAGACAAGGAATATTTCATAAAGAAACCTTTTCATTTTTTTTTTCCTGGAAGAGCAAAGCAGAATACAATTCCGCATGACTGGCATGGAAATTCTACAGGACAGCGAATGATGTGAGTCTTTGGAGTTCAAAAAGCGAAAGGCAAGAGTGTGCAGCAAGTAGAACATCTCACAGTTTTCATTTAGCTTTGAATGGCTGGCAAAATAAGGTTGCAGATTCTGACCACTCTCTAATCCTGCGAAATGTCATTGAACTTTGCTCAGATTAATCTCAATGTACACGAGGACAGTGCTTAGATGGATTTGGCACTTTCCTATTGCGCAGGCGCCGATGTTCACTGTGATGAACATGAAAGGTAACTGGCTGCGCGGAAAAAAAAAATAACACATACAGGACCATGGAAGCACGACACACTCATCACTTGGACGAGCTATTGCAGGCATATCGAAGTGTGGACAACATCCAAACAACAGTCAGTGGGAAACTGTCCATAAATAAGATGGCGGGGAGATGGCAACACATCCGTAAGAGCAGTTGGAATAGCGCTGTTACAATTCATCACCACAGTTCGACGCAGTCACAGGAATTCAGCAGATGCAACTCCGATGATTCACGATGCTCTTTGAAGTGAGACACGGTAACCATGGTAACTATTTTTGGCGAAAATGGCATCCAGCCGTGGAAGAGTCCCTGCCTCACGATCATATGTTTAGTCTCATGGTTTGCCATCCTTTCCGTGTTGCACCTCCGCCAACCCTGTAAGTTTGAAGACAAAGAAAAAGTAGTCAATAATAAATGGTGCCCACGTGGATAGCATAATTATTACAGTAAATGGAGATGGATAACAAAGGGTTGAGATGAAGGAACAATAGAATAAAATTTCAGATGACTTTGAGAGTCAAGAAAATATCTGAATAATTTCTGTATGAAACAGCTGGTGCGGCAGAAGAATAATTAGATTTCTTACACATTCATCCCGCACCATATTAATTTTTATGCGACATTTATATCGACAACGGAAGAAGGAAAGCTTCTACACATTAATCTTAGGACCACCTAGTTTTTTATGACTTCCACGTCAAAACAACAGATGAGACGAAAAAGCAAAAAGGCATAAAAAAATACCCGTGGAACGAAAGAAGAATAAAATAACACAATATCCATGTTCAATCGAGTTATGACGGTCATAAATCCTCCTACTCAGGTGAAGAAAGCAAATTGGGGTACAGCCAACGACGCACAATCACCGAACGGTCAACGAACTTGTAGGGGCTGACCCGGGGAAAAAATGAGTGTTTGGTTCTCGAAAGAACTGGAAATACATGTACAGAGCGAGAGTGTGTGGTACACACGCGCATTACTTACACGTCAAATATTAATGTTTGAATCGCTTTCTGTGAAAGTTTCGTTGAGGATACGGTGATTAGAGTAAGAATATTATATATTAGACTTATCTTTCCAGCAGAAATATGACGGAGAAAATGCTGACGATATTTTCAGTGAGTAACGAGTGGGTAATTGTTGTGTTTGGCATGACTGCTAAAATGAATAGAAAAATATTGCACTGTCAAGAAAGAAAGACATATCGAGATATTTGAGAGGAGCGAGTTAGTCTAAAGCTAACATACACCTCCCCGGAATGACTGGCAGCCGAAAAAAAAAAAGAACAAGACCAAAATAACGATCGGTTTAATAGTCAATAGACAATGCAGACAAAAGTAGATTGTTAGACCGTACAAAGCAACTGGAATGTTAAAAATGGAAAGATGATAAAACTTGATGCATCTGACCATTGGCAATAAACACGCTCAGCTACTAAATCATGTAAATGCTGCAAGGTAAAAAAAAAAAGTGACAGGGAACTGCACGATAGCTGAGCTGCGATGCGGTCCGTCCCCCGTAGCTTCGGCATGCATTATGTGGGATCAGCGTTGTATCTCGCTCCGCATTCTGCAGCCCTGGCCTCTGCAGTGATCCAAGACGCTCATTTTTCTCCTGGCACGTATTCCTCCTCATCTCTTCTCTCTTTCTTCTCTTTTTGTCCTCTTCCCCTCCCTCCCTCTCCCTTCCCTCCCTCTTCCCCCGCTTTCCATCTCTCTTTCACTTTCTCTTCCTCCTTACCCCAAGATCGCATCCCACTGTATGGCCTGCGCATCCCCCGAGCTTGTCTCGCTGTTCAAAAACTCAAACCCTACCATTCCACAGGCAACTACTATTATGCCTGAGACGTCAAAGGTATTTTTGAAATAGCGGTTGTGACGGGGTTAATGGGGGACGAATGTCATTTGGAATCATTATTCCGAACCATGAATTGGATGGATAGGAGCGAAGTACGGTGGAGCTTGGGGTGGGGAGGGGAGGAGGATAGGTGAGCTGAAGAGGGTGACCTCACACCCGTCCTATTTTGTGATAGTCTCCCGAAAGCGCCGAAGTTATCATCTGAAATCGTTTTGCTCAAAAGGATCTTGCCTCCCATTTTAAATATGCATATCTAATTATTTCTTGAGTTAGGGTAAGTTATTCCTGGAGATGTAGTAACAGCATGAAACACATCAGCAGGCCTGTAACAATTGTAGACATAAAGAAGTTATGGTTACTGAAATTTCTGGTCAATTCTTTTGGACGCTTGACGCTTCTCCCAATTCCCATGTGATGAAATAGTCTGTTTCAATTCACTGGAACTGAACGGCTCGATATACGTCTACCACAGGCAGTTCTAGTATTAAAGTCAACTGACAGGGAATCTCGACAAGCTGTTATATATAAGATCAGACTACCCAGGGTAGCCTCTTCAGTGTTGCCACTGCTCTACCAGAGGGCCCTGCTATTATTATTACCCTAGCGTTGCCAGGTACCCATTTATACACCTGGGTCGAGAGGGACATAGTGGGTAAAAACATCTTGTCCAAGGACGTAAGCACTGGGCGGGATTCGAACTCGGGTCCTCCGATCGGGAGTCGGGAGTCTTATCCACTATGCCACAGCATCCCCATACTGTTCTTTTCCTTTCTCAACAACACTGGCTTCTTTTATAGCTAGCTGCTCTCTCGTGAGACATATTGAAATATTTGCATACTAGTACTATATTTACTTAAAAATAGTACTTGTGAGCTGCAACAAGGTACTGACATTAATGAAAACCTGATATTAATAATACTCATTTCAACGTGCTTATTCACTCAGGGTAGCATTTGCAAAGGTTATTAATCAATCAAAAACCCCAGCATTTCGAGATACACTTGCAATACACCTCATAGTCAGTGTAGGGAGAAAGAGGGTCGAGCATCTTGTGCAAGGATGTATGCTGCTGGCAGGATTAATCTTTAAAACGCTCCATGTAATCAGGGAGGTGCCTCCCTGATGCAATGGTACTTCCAGAATAAATTACACATCGGCAGCCAGAAGAATGTAACTTCATTAAATGACATGTGACAAATGACAAGTCAACAGAAGCTGTTCAGAACGCTTCACGTTGCCCAAAATATGAATTTGTCAGACAAACTGTGGGTGTTTCCAATTATCAATTTGTCATTGCAATCTATTTCCATTCACGGGTCGGAAGCCGTTTTGTCAACAAAAGCAAACGAAAGTACAAAAGCTATCAAAGCGAGTGTGGGTTTCAACGACAAGTGCATCTAATAAAAGATTAGTAACACTTCAATGCTTTTTGACTGTTGTATTTTGGTACTTTCATCTTGTTTAGCTAGTTAAAATCCCCCCGTCTACAGCATGAGTAACATTATGAGAAAAAAAACCCCGAAAACTTTACAAGACATGTTTTTTCTGACCGCGTGTTTCCCATCCGTAAATTATTGAGGTTCCTTCCAGTTGATTATGCGACGGAATCCTCGACGAAACACACCCAAGTCAACTCCAGTCACACTCATGCTGTGGAGTATAGTGATTGTAACAATACTTTGGCTCCGTAACCATGGTAATTACCCACATCTCTTTGCCACTGGCGGTTCCTCACTTTGATGTTCGGATCCCTGCAATCATCGCGAGTGGGTCTATCGAAAAGTGCTTGGAATATTTCCTCGTATCGGTTTTCGAATCCATCTTCTGCAAATTTCGGCCCTGGTTCAAGCATTGGGCCTTGCCTATCCAGTCATATCGCAATATGATTGTCTGCGAAAGTCAAGACGACAAGATATATACGCTCAATCTGCAGTCATTACGATCTTATTAGGCCGAGCGGCCATAATTCACTCGCCCCGATCTCACGACGAACATAAATCTCGTCCGTCGCGAGACCCTACCGTCAAGCGGCGTGACCTCGATCAAGAGCCCGCGGTAACTGCCCCATCAATCTCATAGGAGATTTCTACGGAGAGCACATGCGATCCGCCATAAAAACCTGGCACTTGGGGGACGCAGAAAGCCACGTAGAGTTTTCTTCTTCTTTTCGCTTTTATTTGCCTGCGAATTCACCCCAACACCTCATCACGTGTTCCCATGATATGGAATTCTTGCGGGGTGACTGTTCAATCAACGAACAAGGTATTGCAAAGACAACTCATCGAACGTGTATTCCTTTGGAAAGCAATGTACACATATTCTTCCTTTGACATGCATCCACGTATCTACACATTTTATCTCTCTGTCGATGCATGCATATCATTTTGTCTGTCTGTCTGCCTGTCTTGTCATCTCTATCTCTCTATTACGTACTGTGTACGTATGAAACTCCATTTGAAATGGATAATCACCAGACAACATCAACACCACAAAAGATCAAGAAAAAGGAAACCTACAACTGAACAAAGGTCAACCATGGACCTACAACAACTGTAGGTCCATGGGTCAACTAACGTACACTGCTCTTTAGTGGGTCTTTCAAAGGCAACATTGATCACGTGACTCTCAGCTTTGTGACATTCCCCTTACGTAGCTGTAATGAATAATAAACGAACATTTGTATTGGTACGTGACAACCAGGACTTCATTACATTCTTCTTAATTCTCCTATTCATCTCCCTTCTCTTCTTTTCGTTCTTCAATTGTGAACGTCCCCACAGGACTAACTCAATATTTTTTTTAACTTTGTCAAAATTTCATGGAGATGAGGCATTTGTTTTCATGCTTTTATTTCAAATGATCCCCTCCTATTTACTATAGGAAACATTCTCTGTTAACTTTAGTGTAGAACTTTTTTCATATGCACGGAGATGAGTAATGGGCAAGGCACACATTATTTTCACCAAGAAAAACTATGAATGAAAATAAAGAGAAGATAATGTTGTCAAATAAAATGTCAAAACTCAACACACATTTTTGATGCTCTGAGGATTAACGGTCATGTTTGGATAATTGCTACAGCAATAAAAACAAAGTGAATGCAAGGTCTCTCTAGTAATGAGTGTTAGTTTCAGTATTAACTGAACACGATAAAGTTAAGCTAGTTAGGTCCTCTACAACGTAATAGATTGCAAATGAGTTGTGCAAACAATTAGACACAGCCCAAAACAGGATGTCACGTTCCACTTAAGAATACTCATCAATATAGATGCAACTGAACGTACCATTTCATCTCCCAAATGCGGGCTGTTACAGAATCGAAACTGCCAATTAATGACGAATCCAAACAGAGGCAGGATGAAGCGAAGAAAAACGAATGCATGCAATGTGGCAAGAGTCGGTCTCAATGTCCGTCAAGGGTGCTGATGTTCGTCAAATTGGGAGAAGGTTGGTAGAGAAAGATTGAAAAGGGAAGGGAGGAGGCAGCGGGATGTCATCATCCTCACCCATCTTCAAAATTCGACGTTTTTCTCGCTGGAAAATACACGTATCTCGGAAATTCAATGTGCTTTTACTCACGCAGGCCGATTCTCACCACGAGTCGTTTTAAGGCTGCAGCCTGACCCGTAATTTACAATTGTTATCACTATGATTTTTTTTAATGATTTTTTATAACACCACGGCTCCGGAAAATCACGTGAGTGACAATGGTTGAAAGCAGACAGCGACATCAACTGCCTCCATCTCAAAGTTTGTCTACGGAGAGCCCAGGCGTATTATCTGACTGATAATGCAGGACAACGCTTAAAATCACGTTAACCTCGAACACACAATAATAATTGTATGAACTACATCTTGTAGTTGCCTTGTAATTTACCAGTTACCAATTAGCCCGTATGGAACGGGCTAATTACAATTGGCCTTTAATTAATGTGTTGTCATCTATACGACGCTACGACTGATCACATCCTACCATGTTCCAAGACTCTGCTACAAGTAACACAGGCGAAGGCTGAAATATCCGCCATGTTTTGGATGAATGTACCCAATCAGATAACCCTCCTTTTTCAATGATGATTTTCCTGATCAATAAAGTTGCTTAGAACACAACCGTATTTGTACAAATGGGAGGCCTGCAGGACAACGTAAATGGAAGTTTCAGACTGACCAGGGTCATTGACTGACACAAAGGCAAAGAAACAAAACAGAACTAAACAAAACAAAACATCACAACATTAGACAATAGTTGACAATGCAAGGTAAACAAAGTAGATTTCGTTTTCCTGGAAACATCGCCAACGAGCGATTCGCTACCCAACACGTACGTCGGTTGAAGCAGAGCGAGCTTCAGAAGAGCAGGGAGGTGGGAAGAGAAGAGTGCTAGTGCCTTTCAGAGAACAATCACGCGATCACCTCTGTTATTTCGGAGGATATCTACAGAGATTTCCGTCAGAAGCTCTGATAATCTTGAATGTTTCCTGATCCCTCCCTTCTTCGGATTCCCTATTCCCTTATTCCCGCGGACGGATCAACCTGCTCAAACAAGAAACGCTCGTGAATCATTGTGAGAAATTTTCGTCTACGTTGAGAGTCCCAAGTCTCCTCCCATTGACGTGCCACCCGAAGCCGGAGGAGTGACAGAGCCATTAGTGCCGCTGTTCTGGGGAAACGGCTCTTCCGGTTCCTGAACCGGTCGTTCCCAGATGAACTTCGACAACGTTACCGAGGATCATCGTAAATCATCCCCTTTCTACTGCAGCAATGATGTGGAATTGTTCACCTGTTGTTTTCATCATCTACGTGCATTATATGAATTCCTACCTGAGATATTACTATCGTAAACACTCAAAACAAAAGAACACCGGTCTTTTCCAACATGATACACCGATTTTTCAAAAAGCCAGACTATGGGTTGCTCATTTCATTTTTGATATATCTGTCTGTTACAAAATGTTTTGCAGCGTCAAGTTTGAAACAGTTGTCCGTATAAAGGACATCTATGAGATATCCAAGTGTGATATCGCGAGGATATGAAAATCTATGATGAAAGGTGAATACATTCAACCAGGGACTCATCTTTTTCGCGTTTGCCACACCATCATAACAAGAAGCAAAAGGGGATGAGCAATGGCTTTGCCACACACTTATCACTCGGCAGCCATTGGTCTGACGCCTCTATGATACTCAGAAAGAGGGGCCGAGGAAAATGTCTGCCGCCCGCGTAGTCCTTGTCACGAATACCTTGCGCCTCGACCTCCAAGCAGCTCTTCTCATCATCACCTGTGCTCGCTTCTTACGATGCAGCTAGTGCGACAGACGCGCTCTTGTTTGGACTGAAAACCCGCCCGGTTCTCGCCCAACGGTAGAGAAAATAAACACGAGGGGGCTCGCAAACATCGCGCTCACAACCAAGACATAACTACGCACTCTCGCCCGCTATTGATATACATCTTCATAACACTGTTTAAAGGTGGGCATTCACATCGTCTGTCACAAGTAATATCGACCCATGGCATCCAAGTACCAGTGTGCCACATTCTGTACGTCCATGGGATGGGAAACTGGTGTGATGCAAATACGAAATTCCTTTTCGTCTGTTTGCTGTTATAAAGTTATCATCTCTATAGCAACGATTTTGCAGATACCGTTTTACATGGTAAATCACTGGTAATGTGTTGGCTTATGATCGTGTATGCTCTTCAGAGCATCCTTCTTGATGTTAACACTCAATCACCGGAATAACTGCGTGCAAAAAAACGTTGCATTGTGCACCATCTCCCGATCCCTATGGAGTATTCCCGTCTCGCTCTCCGCTCATGGCCCCGCAAAATCACTCGGCGTACGGTTATCACACAGAGCAAAATCAATATGACAAAGTAATGTATATAGGGGCAATTCCATATATCATTTTCATACATAGAAGGGACTAATATTGCCCTTTACACAGGTCTACACAAGGAATAAGTAACACGTCGAGTAAATGCGTTCTTTTCATAAAAAATAATTTTCGTGGAATACAGTTTGTAGTTCCTTTAAATTGTTACACTGCTGTGACTTCACGAATTGTTGTAGTCTTTGCAACCAGCTATACGGTGATGGCACATGGATTTGACCAAATCTTAAAGCAGGGCTCGACACTAACTTTTTTGTTTGGTAGCCCGATGGGGCCACCAAAATCCTCAATTTCAAATTTTTGGTGGCCCGAGAGAAAAATTTGGTGGCCCCGAAAAAAAATAAAAAGACATTAAAAGTCCTGTTTTTTTAATGAGTCAAATATCTAAGTTTTATCCAGTCATAGTAAGAATTGGAAGTTGGACATACATCTACTCATAAATAAACCTCAACAAACTCGCAACACTCACTTTCAGGCACTCATTCAGTCCTTTTCATCCATCCTTTAAACAAATATAACTGCTAATTTCCGGCGCAAGAAGTTACGAATTAATTGACGTACTTTTCAAAAAATTTTGGTGGCCCGAGGCGGGCCACCAAATTTGCCATTTTTGGAAATTTGGTGGCCCGACTTTCAATTTTGGTGGCCCCGGGCCACCGGGCCACCGTTAGTGTCGAGCCCTGCTTAAAGGTACAGTCCGCTTTCCCTCAGATCTCACTGACCTGTTATAATTATTGCATTCACCGAATCTACAATAGTGTGTTTGGAGTGAATTCCCCTTTAAAAACAAAACACAAGCATGCAAGACTAGTGCTGCTCCGTGATCGGAAACAGCTAAAGCCTGGGGAAACAAAGCAAGAGGGTACTAGTGAGGAAACACGAGTACCATGACGTGAATACAGGGCCCTGATCATACAAGCACTTTGATGAAACTGACGGGGGTGGTGCAATAGACACAAACAGATTTATAGGTCTACAGGCATCTAAACGTCCCAAATCAGACAGGTCTTTGTGTTTCTACAGCTCAGATTAAGAGGGAATTTTCATCTGACGAATCCACGTCGGCAAATCTAGCACTTGACGGGACCCTACACCGCCTCTCCCACGAGAATTTTCTCCCTGTAGTCGCCCACGACCTCTTGGCGGAAAACCGCTTTGATCACCAGAGAGTCCTGCTCGAAGAGAGCCCTCAGCGAGAAATAATCGCTGCCAGAATGAATAGGAAAATGGATTCCATTCAAATATGACCGCTCAAAATCGTCAAGACGTTCAGATTTCCGAGCGCGGTGTATCACACGCGCGCGCGTTGGTTTGTTTTTGACGTGTGATGTTCTTTCTCGTAGTCGGGACATTGTACGAGGCGTTCAGAAGTGATTAATCAATCGTCTATTCTGACATCTGAGGACTCGCAAGGGACACAAAAGGAAGAGGAGGCTTGGAAAAAGTCGACTTATTTACTTGTTGATGACACCGGAATCTTCTTCCTTTGCGGACATTTACCAAGGATCACTTGTGATTACCATCACGTCAAGATAGGTAATTACGATGCTTTGTGTGTGGGTCCTGAAGTTTATGCGAGGGAGAATACATCAGGATCATAAACTGATCATTATACTCTCTGACTTAAAGAGCCGTCGTGATTGCGACGTCCTGTTATCATAGTTTCTATAGCAACAGTCGAGTGTCACATGTAGCTAATTCTTTGTTCTCCTGACCATCTGCCGAAGATACAGTCATTCACGTTCATTGACGGTCCGGGATGTCGTTGGAGAGTAAATCTCTCCGCTTCTACAACGTCAGAATATCTGATTATATTCCAGTCGTCTCCACACACAGCAACAAAGATTTAACTATAACTTAAAGATAATAGTTTGTGCTTTCTGCTTTCGTTCGTCTAGGAGAATTTTTGTTATCTGGCCTCAGTAGCATGTCACAGTATAGGAGGATTCCTTCATTCAAACACGATGGTGAGAGGGGTGGTCCCCTAACCATGGATCTACAATATGCAGCTCCATGCTCACACCATGGAGCTTTGTATAATCAATGAGCTATATAGCTCCTTGGTATAATCTCCAACGCCATTAGGAGAGGTGGATGTGGGTGAGACGCATTTGTCACAAACTCGGTGGCAATACACAGTCCGCCAATGAGCTCTCAATTAAAAGTCTGGGTGAGGAAGTCAATTTCGATTCGCGGCAAGTTCATTCTCTCGTTTTTCCTAGCCTCTCTCCTTCTCTCCCCCTTTCGTTCAAACTCTCCCTAGAGACGAGATTTCGATGCGTGCAGACTGACGAGTGTCTGTGCCAATTTACCCGGGATATAGGCGGAGGATTCGAGTGCTGAAGAACTGGAAACCACGGGTGCCGGTTACGAGAAAATTATAATCCGTCTTACTTGTTGAAAACTGTATACTCTTAGATGCAGTCCTTTCTTCCATAATTGAACACTTTAAGTTCAAGACTGACGGTTCAGATGAATATTATCAACAGTCTAGCTTGTGTCATCCTGCCTACACATTTAGGAATAAGATTCCCTGCGTGAACTTTTAACAGCCAATAAAATTCTGATCAGCCACCGACAACTTATCAGCAAAGAAATCGCCACAGATTTGTTCTGAATGGGTGACTAAACGAATATCAAAATGCAATATGAACACCAAGAATGTGTTCACATCAGCTGTGTCTTAAGGCTACATATGTTTACGCTTTTACTAGAATGTTTGAGTTTGAGTTTGAGTTTGAGTTTGAGTTGAGTTTATTTTATTTCACCACGGGTCACTCACTTCAGCCAATGGCTGTTCTTCTGTAAGTCCGTGAAGTAAAAATCATACAATTACAAAATACAACATTTTATACATAGTATAGGAAACGTTAAAAAGAACAACAAAAAACAACAAGAAACAAAAACAAACAAACACACAAAAAACAAATCATACAGAATCATGCATATTACATGAAGAAAATGGGAATTAAGATACTGAAAAAAAAATGATTGATGCACAATGTTACAGTTCAATGCAAACAATTACTACGTATATAATCTATCCACCTTATTTTTAAATATAGAAAAAGATACACTTTGCTTTACATCATCTGATAAATTATTCCACAGTTTAGATATGTTACCCTACGTTTCTTATGATTCTATGCATGTGTTCGAGTGTTTACACTCGATATCAGCAGGGACGTGAGTTAACCTTCCTGTTATCAGCAAGTTATGGTAATCATAGTATGCTTCATTCAGAAAGTATAAACGGTTCCTGTAAATAATGGTTTGATACACGGTTTTCCCTGTGTTTCTTTTTTCTAAAAGGAGACAATATCATAATAAGTGTAGGGCCCACTAGTGTGCAAGTCCGTTGATGTATCGGGTCAAACGCCCAGTAGTGACGGGACCTGTATTTCACATCCTTTCTAAAATGTGATTTTTCTTTTCGTCATTTTATAGTAGTGTATGGCTTTTGGATCGCAATGGATAACGGGTTTGTGGAGAACACGCATAGAATCAAATCGGTCATTTCGATAGCAACCTCCGGTGCGTTGAACTTTTCCACGCAGCTTCTGAAACACCTGTGTCTACGCCAGTGGTAATTGAGCCCTCTCCTTATACCAGTCCACCAATTCCTATCGCCTCTCTCCCCATCAAATTCATCTCATTATACAACGCCATATTACAGGCACGGCCGGAGTGCGAGGCCGCCGGAAAACCCCCGCTCCGTAAATGATTTGTTTTGGTCACCTCCTCTTTGAATACTGTCTCCGTCTAGAATGACGAAGGAAAACATCGACCGCTGAGGGGATCCTCGGGTGTGCAGAACCTCGACTGGATGCCAATTTATCGTCAGGAGAACACTTACCAACCTCTTCGATTTTGACGTCACGAATATGTATACACGAATACACGAATATGTATACAGGAGCTACTTGTACCTTGATTGGTGACTTTCTCAGCAATAAATTCATGAAAGGAACGCGGTGAAATGATGAAAAGTTTGTTGAATGTAATGGCAAAAAAAAGACACATAGTATGTTGATGCATGTTTGTCACCACTTATCTACATGTCATATAAACTGTATCTCAATACTCCTGTTTATTAGAACATGTCTCCCATAAGTCTTGTGCATAAATGTCTCTTGATTTAAACTGTTGCTCCTTGCGAGAATGAGAGAGAAAATGCATGATTTTTTTCAAGTTTTTCCTTAAAGGGGATGGCTAGTAACTGATCAGTGGGGATCAGTGGGAATGCTGGGGGATGATTGTTCCAATTCTTGTGGGATTCATTTAAGAGTACATTATATATCTATTGTTGTGTGAAAATTATTTGCTTCAGAATGGTAACCTGGAAACATTAACATGACTATCCATTGCCAAACGGTTGAGAGACAAAAGTTTGTTTTTGCTTCAAAGTTTATATCCCAGTATGACCCTCCACATGTCTTCGATGCATTTCTTACACACTTCATCGTGTCATGAGCTTTCCATTTTGACCTTTAGGTGACCTTAGCCTTAGATTGACCATTCAGAGATCAAACAAATCCACTGAGCGTTGTTTTCAATACTTGGAACATTGTCCAACAGAGTTGAGACAAGACGACGAGTGAATTTAAAGGGACTGTACAGCACTGGTTGAGGTGGGGATTCATGTTTTGAGCATTCCTATGTGAGATAATGAGAAACCTCTTATGAAATATGAAGGAACATGTAATCTCAAGAAGGATTCAACGTTTATTTGATGAAAATTGGTTTTCAAATGGCTGAGATATCCAAAAGAGTGATGATAATAATAAAAGGCGACAGACCACGCCTTTTATTAGGATCTCTTTGTTTCACCTTGTTTTTAGATATCTCAGCCATTTCAAAACCGATTTTTATCAAATAAACTTTTGATACCCCTTAGAATTACATGCTCTTTGACATCTCACAGAGTGGTTTCTGAATATCTCGCAAAACGTTGAAAGCGAAATCCTCACCTCGACCAGAACTGTGCACGCCATCAAAGAATGCACCTGAAAACATTGTACTGTTCAGTGTTAGACATCAACAATAAGGAATTGGATACTATGGTGAGGAATGCGGACACTTCGTGAATACACGAAGTCGTCTTCAAAGATGGCGCTGGTGGCCGCGGAGAAGGCAATGTTATGATTGCGTGCAAAGCGTCACGGATCGCGTGTTGATTTTACCTTGGAGACGAACTCAAAACGACCAGCTTCCAGGAAATGCTTGGTATCACGTGACCGAATGTTCCATCGAGGGAAACCATTCTTGCAAACAACTTGTTGATGTACAGGATATAGTACAGAGACTGACAAGGTGCTTCTTCGGTGTCTTTATAGTGGTGTCGTGTAATGAACCACACCAGAACTAATCTTTCGTGAACAGACTGTTTGTCGGATCCTGCAACACTCTGGCACGAATGTGACTCAACAGGACAATGTTCTCGGACTTTCCCCAGATTGCGCTGTGCTCATCAGTCCTAAAAGGCCGTATCAAGAATTCCGAAAAAAAAAAAAAAAACCCGATTCCAAATGACAATCAAAAAACAGTAACTATACCTGGTATGCGTTTGGTTAATTCTAGCGTTTGAACTTACTGTTCATAGAGCTCAAATCTTTGACTCATTGACTTGTTTATCGACGTTACTACATACTATGGGTCTCCTTTGTGTCACAATAGACGATAGACTCTGTTCCTCATTAGCAATGCTTGAGAACAAATGTTACAGATTGTTCTTCCATGCAGCGAAAACTCATTCCACGCACAGTATCTACAGAGCGTATCAATAAACGGTAATTCAACTTTGGAGGGCTACCGTTTCATAATTGCGAGCTCTGGAGAGTGCCCTGTTGGTTATGAGGAAAGAGGAACTCTTCCTCTTTCCGTTGGTACCTAATTATGTTGACAAATGTCATGCATGACTGAGCAAATGAACTTTAAAGACAACAATGTCAAATTACACTTTTTCCAAGTTTTAGTGTTATCCTGAAGGAACAATACATGTCTCATTGAATGGATGGGATCTCTCAAAGAAAGTGGTAACATTAACAGGCCAGGCTGCATCACTGCAGGTATGTGTTAAGGTTTATTGTTTAGGGTTTCTTCTAACATTTTATGGTTCATATAACCATTAACATGGCCACCTGTCCGATAACGTGTTCACTCCTACTAAGGCAAATCCAGACAGTCCATTTTTCCCTGTCCATATTCACCACATATGTAGCTCGCAGCGCCAAACCAAGTCTTGAATATGAAGAGAGAAAATGGTTAATGGTCCAGCCTTTGTGGGAGTGACAAAGTTATCAACAACGGTGGCCATATTGAAGATTACAGACCATAAAAGGTTAGAAAAAGCCCTAAACACAAACCTGTAGTCATGCGGGCTGTCTTGTTTATAGTGTTACCGCTTTCATTGAGAGATCCAATCCATTCAGTGAGACATACATTGTTTCTTCATGATAACACTCAACTTGGAAAAAAGTGTAATTTGTCATTGTTGTCTTAAAGTTCATGTGCTCAGTCATGCATGGTATCTGTCAACATAATTAGGTACCAATGGAAAGGGAAGAATTCCTCTTTCCTCACAACCACCATTGCACTCTCCAGAGTGGACAATTATGAAATGGTAGCCCTCCAAAGTTGGATTACCTTTTTTTCGATACGCACTGTATATGCAAATGAATTCGCGACCAATGGCAATTAATTTCAATTCAATGATACATTTGGCTTAATCTGATATCAGCAGTTTGATCTGTATTGTAAGTTTAAATGCTACGTATGTTAATGACGTCATGTTTCGTTCATTCAAAGATGGCTGTCTCTTGGTGCATAGTAAGTAACCCGCCACCATGCTTACCTGATAAGTAATGATAAATAGTCTGAGAAAAAAAAAACAAACACCCAAAGTTCTATAGAGCTTGTATCATACCATGTGCCACAAACAATGGAGAAATACATACAGGATACATGTCCTTCATGATAAGTGCCTTCAATACACAAAAAATCCGGTTTTAAAAAAAAAACACCAAAAATGTTGCTTCTGATATGCAGCACAAAATAAAATGGTGTCATTGTGTAGGCCGGTTTCCGCGAGTTTTCGAACTCCACCTAAACTTGAAGGTTAATTGCCGCCAGACGATGAAAACTGTCCGTGGTTGTAAGAAGCGCTTCCAGATGAGTAAACTTCAGTCTCACCGTTTGTCGAAATACATCACAGTGATTGTTGTGACTAATAGTCGAAGAGGTATTTGAGTGGAAATGACTTTATGTTCACCGACCTTCACCACTTATGGAGACTAACCTTTAGCGAGTTTGCTTGCAGGCCAGGCAGTCTTTATACCCGTCGTTAGAACTGCGTCTCTCATCGATGCACAAGTTCGCGATAAACATTGACAATTTACGATCTCAAGACCTAGGGGTAACAACAGATGAATAAGCTCTTCGGAAACACCAACTATGCCCAACAACGATGTTCGAAATGCAACATAATGGTTACAGTGCAAGAACTAATTCCATGACACAACATGATCACAGGCAGTATACTCAATAACCTTATAATATTTAATTCAAACAGATCACGTCTTGCCAAGTTGTAATAAGAATAAAGATAAGCATAAAAACAATCGGGCAGACCTTTAAATAAAGGCATAATTTACCATTTGCAGATAAAACAAAAACCCAGCATTAGTGCTTTAAAATAGTTCTAAAATCTGAGTGAGGGAAAGAAACAATCACTATAAAAATTTTAATCCGAATAATCGATGTTAGGTATTTTAGTTACACAAAATGCGAACAACATAATATAATAAAAATGTCTCCAGATTAAACCGTATACAGTTATGGCTTATTGAGAAAAATATTAATATTTCCTTATGTTTTAGGCTTTATTGCGAAATTTTGTATGGTAGGATGTTTTTGATACAGCAGACCTACACGTATGAATCAAAAGTGATACCTTGAACATTTCCTAAATCACTGCTCCCAATGGTAAACAGGACCTTTAAGCTTAACTGCTAATTTAAAAGTAAATGTTGTGTGCCAACACAGAACTGGTCCGTCACACGGTAAACGGAAACCATATTTATCGTAAATTGATGAAACAAGTATGACGCCACAAGATCATTCACATCGAATTTCTGTTCAAATTTCAGGGTGTCTTGTTTGTGTTTAATTCACCAATTGGCTCAACAAGCATCTCCCGTTCCACTGGGGGTGTGGCTGATGAGCGCATAGTGCAAACACGATAAAACATTGTTAAACATGTGATACAATAATTAGGCATGACTACAAGGCAATGTGGCCAACGGGTCAGACGGCTTCGGAATCTTCATAACTCAAAGCGAAAAAAAGTCTGGCTATTCTTGAATTTGAAATTTGAAAATGGTTTAGATTTACCAGACATCCTCCCACATCAATTCAAACCAACATTTGATCGGGAGATCACATGATCGGGAGATCACACCGTTTACATTAATTTTAGTCAATGGATTTTAATCAAATGTTGCACTATATATTAGCATGCATTTACTATCTGATTGCCCGATCAATACTTCAGGAATGCTGTTGTTGCCGATTTGCTGACTGACTGAGGTTCAGGTTTGCCTTTTGCGAGCGACATGTGACAGACAGCGATATATGCAAGCGCCCTCAGCCGTTCAAGTTTAAAACATACAAAACCCTTTTACATGTTTTACTACGCAGAAAAGCCATGCACACCAACTATTCTTTCATTCTTTTTGTGTACCTATATGTCTGTAATGAGAAAAATAGTGATATCTCCTTTTAAGGCAAAAAATGTATGTGGTAGGATGTTTTGTGATACAACTGACCCACACATATGCATCAAAAGTGATATCTTGAATAATTTTTTAATCACTGCTCCCAAAGATAAACAGGACCTTTAATACTTCATAGTGTTGGTATGAAGGATATTATAAGCATTCCTACATGCATATTATTATACAATATGCATACATGCATACATATTAGTATTAACGTATCAAAAACAAAGCAACGCAGCAAATTAGTAAATACGAGATAACACCATCACTTTCCCAAAATCCATGTATAGGCTCCTATAAGGCTCCAAAGGTAAACGTTACTATATGGGTGCAAATGGCTGGTTGGGAGGATGTGTCATACTTTCCTGGACATCGCTGCCTCATTGACCCAACTCGTAAAGAAGTGGACAATGCAAAAGAAACAAAAGGACCACAAGAAGGAATGGTATTCATATCAGCATTTCATTCAAGTGTAAATAGGTCATACAGGCTATTAAAAGAAAGCGCGAAAGATTCTGCGTTCAATGAGCGGAATATGACCAATTGCAAAGACAGATGGATCGTACATCCGGGAAAGGGTTGTACGGGCAGAAAAAAAAAAAAACAACAACAACACGACAAACACTACAGGAAGTACTAGCATCTCTCTTCTTACGCCAGCTACTGTCCACTTCAAGATCATTGTTAGGGATTCTCTGTAAATGACAGGAAGCGAAAACGTGTTTCTTTGTGGACTAAATTCAGGGCAATATTTTACTGCCCTCAAGTTGACTCCCATTTCTAGAGAATCGCTATAGCATTATAGAGGTGTATATTATGCACTATAATGTGCTGACCACTCGTATTCCTATTTGAGGGACAAAGTTAAAACGAATAAACATATGAAACAGCACTCGGACCACTTTTGAACGCAGACGAATAACATCACTTAAATGTTAAGATCAAACGAGAAAATCCTTCACTTGAAAGCTGTATAGAACTTTGATGAAAAGAGTACTTGGAATACTAATCTGTCTATCCTTGATTTAACTTACAGAAGAGAATAAAGGAGGAGGAAGAGGAGGAGAAGATAGGAAAGAAATAGAAGAGGAAGGGAAGGAAAGGAGCAGAAAGATCAGAAATCATCATTTGGAATGATACAATTGTTTCCAAACGAATCTTGTGTTGGACCGTCGTCGATTAAGATTAACCATAGAACTCTACAGCCTGTTCTTTGATTCCTTGAACGGTAGGTGGAACGGTCTTGGGGAGTGAACGAACCTCCTCGAGAGTTCAGCCGTACTTCTCGCGCGGAAGCACACGAATGAGCGCGTGCAGGATACACGGTCCCTTGCCTCGCTTCTTCCCCACCGACATGGCAGCCAACCGCGAACCGAGCCGCAAAGGAAGTGAGCTGAGCTGTTTGACTTAACGAAGAAGACAAAGTGACAATGCAGGGCGGTTTTGAAGGACTACCGTCATGACCAAATTGGTCAGAACAGAACTCCCCTTTTGTGACCTTGTTCCAAAACCAACGGATCAAACCACCACCGGTCAATTTGACACTGCCATTCGCCAACTCACTTCATTAAGATCTGAGGAAGTACAGAATTGTGCGTCAAGCATCAAGGAATCGTAGGATGACTTGTGCGATTGAGGGAGAGAGAGAAAAAAAAAGTAAAGTGAAGGGGAGGGAGAGGGGGAGATGGAGAGGGAGCGAGGAGACGCCAGACATAACAAGACAGACAGAAATGCGTAGTAAGAGAGTGGCAGACACTGGGCTGAACATGATGGAGAGAAACAGGAGGAAATGAAATATAAAGACTGAGAAAGATTACAGAAACCGAGAGAGACGGGAGAGCAGATAAAGTGGAATCCCAAGATACTTGCGTCATCCAAAGATGTGGAGGAGACAGGAGATGAGGAGGGAAGCTGAGGGAGAGGGGGGGGGGTAAAGGAGGGGGATGCCTTGTGCTCCTTTGTTTATCCTGTGAGGTATACATACATGGTGGGGATTGATGGGACACACAGGCGTGAATTCTTGGTTGGGTTTCCCCCTGCATGCATACCAGAGGTCGAAGCTGAGAAGGGGAACGAGGTCTTTGGTGGTATTCTCCACACCTCCTCTTTCCGGAACCCTTCTCCATCTCTTCATGATTATTAGGGTTAACCAACATTCACAAAGACAAATGAGGGAGGTTTCAAAGAGCAATGGAGATATCTGGTTGGGTACAAGTTTGTTATTCTGGAGGTCCGTAATGCCGAAAAAAAAAAGTTCGTTATTCCGAAGATTCGTTAATCCGAATCAAAATAAGTTTGGTAATTCCAAAAGTTCGTTAGTACGCACCTTCCTACCATTTTCCCTTCTGTGAACCCTCGTAATAACGCCACAAATGTTCGGTTTAGCGAATCCTTCTCCATTTTAGAATCAACAAACGTCTGGGTATACGAGATTAGTGTGCTTCGGGATAACGAACCTTCGTAATAACGAGCATCTCCCATCTGGTCGTTATTGCACAAACTCCCTAATCGGGGAGGCTTGACGTGTTATACTCTCTTAACTGGGCATGAAGTGACGTTTGCATCCTGCAGAAACACAGTGACTCGGCATAACTGTTGAATATCACCAAGACGGTCATCACATTTTACATTTACTTTGTTTGATACCAATGTGTACAAAAACCTCTAGAGTGTAAGGTCTTCCATAATCAGTGTTGGTGACTAATAGAGAAATGTGAACGTTGCAGTTGAGAGTTAGTTTAATTTACAAACGTCCGAGATATTAAAACGGTTTCTGAATTTGAACTTGATTAAGATAGGCATTACGTCCTTAGTTTGAGTATCGTAACATCCGATCGTTTCTATGTTTAAGATTGTGCAATCAAGCATCTGTTCATTTCCATCTTAATTGCCGTGAGTGTATTTGACATGGTCATGGCTCAATTGTGACATATGATATTTTAGTTTCTATCACTAAACATGTTTGTTATTGGTTTGAATTCGCGTCTTCCGCTCAGATCATCTTGAGAAAACTAAACCTAAGAGATGACAAAGCTATAATATAAATCAAGCAGAATGCCACCTTTACTTTGCGAGTTTGGGTTTTTGAGACAAAAACAAAACAAAACGAATCAATTGTCACCTCTATGGGAAGTTTGATAAACTTGCTGGTTGATATTTGTGGACAGGGGGAATTAAGGCTGCAAATGCATAATCATTTTTTTTTTCTCTTCGCACCAGTAAACCAGGCGTGAAAATCTAGGCAATTGAAATGACAACCCTAAACTGTGGATTCCTGGCTAACCTGACTTGGACCATGCATGGAGCTACAAGCAATCTTGGACAGAGCACACGGTAAAGACACCCGCGCATCAAGTTCTCCATTGACAATCTGTCTCCCATGGCGCCAAACTGTAATCCCTCATTTTCCAATCGGGGTGTAGGCCTAAACTGGCATGACTGGGGTGGGTGTTTATTCCTGACGAAAGCTCGCGCGGCGTATGATTAATGTTTTCTGAAAAACTAGTCACAAAAAGCACCTCGTAAATTTCAGTCCCACGGAAGCAATTGTTTAACGGCGGGCTTCATCTCGAACACATCGAAGACCAGTTTACCTCTTTCTCTCTCTTTCCCTCTGGTCAGCCTTGACCGTGATGCCCATTCACTATGCGCAGTTGAACAGATATGGCACATCCTTAAAGGCTGTGCACCCAACAATGTCCAATGGTTTTCCTAGCAGGAACTCGAAATGTTTGTTTTTTCTTATGTTTTTGTTTGATTGTGTGTGTTTTTTCAGAAAATCTCCAGTAATCATTAGAAATTATCATGGAAAGTGCTATGAAACTAATTCAAACAATCATAATGGCAATGACATAGTGCATTATTCCCTATCAGGCACTGCCGCATTAAAATGTCCTATACACCTTGCTATTCTAGCATACCAGAGGTGCTTGCCAGTAGCCCTGCTATAGTAACAACGCCTGTAACAACATACCAACAAACGAACAAACCCTGAACAAACCAAACACGCTGCAATATTCGAAGACTTGTGTTTCAATGCTGTGAACACGGACAGTTAACAGTGCAACTATTTACTGATATCAATGTCGAGAAATGAAGATCGTTCGCTGCAATATTTAGACTTTACCGTGATACTCAAGGGTTAACCCACGAAGTACACTTGACTGCTCCTACTACAGAGATACCATAGGCCATTGTTAAAACAAAATTACACAGCTTGATCTCATCACATGAACACATCTGACATTGGAATATGAGTTGTCAAATATTGACGATAATGTCACGGTCTACTTGGGGAGAAGCCCAAAGAGTAGTTTAGTGATACAATGTACTACTGTCGACCCTTGGGAAAGGAGAGGGCAAGATACCATTCACCCTTGGTAAGTAGGATAGACTTATGAGAGCCTTGGTTTTTATGCACTTTGAGGCAGCCTCGAGCCTGTTCCAATGACTATCACTTGACCCCAGTCATCTCTGGATATATCCAATATCAGTTTGTGAAACAGTGATGGTAGAGAAAGGAGAAAAAAGGGGGAATCACACCTTTAAAAAACAAAACAAAACAAAACAAACAAACAAACAAACTACTCCTGCAATTCCTTGTTTCGCTGGATATCATGCATCACATTTTATTTGCGCGCACAATAGTTGTCGAATATAATCATGATCATTTGTCTAGTGGTCAGTCTTTCTTTGAGAAATTCGCTTTCACAACCAACTTTACCACCACGATCGTCACCAGCCCTAATAACCAAACAACAATGATGATGAAATGCCTTCATGATTTTCGCGATTTCCACAAGGGTGACACCTGCACCGGCTGCCTACTAGTAAGTCGGGCATACGCCTTGACAGACACCTTTCACAGGAAAGTGATAACCAACACTGTAGTTAAATGACAGACCATGGGGTTAGTGTTTCAGCTCCATGAATAGGTACGCCTCATACTGTCCTGGCAAGGAGATGTCCACCTCCCTGTTCTCGGGGATCACTAGTAGCTGATGGTACACACTACACGGATGGTGAGACCAGGAGAGGTGCCCCTGGACTATGGAGCCAGAATGAGATGAGCTGTGGCTCCATTGTCAGACCACCGAAGGTACTCTACAAGAGGGTAAGCTAGTAAACCAAAGGCAGGACCTGAGGTAAATTACATTGACTCTGATCATGGAGCTAACAGCTACAGGGTTTGACTAACTAAAAATTACATGTAGGTCCTACAATCCAAGAGAGTCAGACTACGACAGGTAGGCACACATTGGTCAGACTGGCTGAGTTGTGCGCACCACTTGGAAGTCAGGCTACAAACTGAAGGTTTATCAAGCGAGGTTTCAAGTGAGGTTCAAAAAGGGAGATGGGATAGAGATTCACCTCCCTGGTTCAGACTCACAAGAGGTGTGCCCCTCAAGAAGTGGAAACGAAGTGGAAAGGAGGATGCGGAGGAGAAGAAATCGGGAACGACAGTCATGCAATGAATACATAGGGTCGGGAACGACAGTCATGCAATGAATACATAGGGTCCTACACCGCATATCGGAAGTGTGTGCTTCATAGGACTACAGGGCAAAGAATGAATCCACACCAACAGGGATTCCATTTGGTAATGCTTTTTGTTGATGGTAACCATTCTAGCCGACTTCTGATGCCACAAATAAAGACTTTAGGTTAAGAGATGAATGTTTACTACATACTGAAGGGAATATTCCTCTATTTCTTTTAATTCGTCGAGAATGATACCCAAACTTGCAAGTTCTTCCAACAGTTTCTCAGAGGAATACACGTCTGACCGACTTAGCACCAAATAATTCTCTTAAATCCTCACACATGACTATTCGATATAGGAGGAAAATGTGAAATATGGTATTCAAAATGACATATCAAACTCTCACTAAATCTATTTTTGTAAATTCCCATCCATAATATTCCGTACAATCATGAGAACAATAAAATGCACATGTTCAAGAATTCCATGTGAATTTCAGCAAGAGAAGCAGCAACAAGAGCATCAACCGAATTATCAACAACGACAACTACCACTACTACAGCGACTACTACTTCTACTACTACCACTACTACTACACAAGTTAGACATGCCTTGCTTAAGATGTAGTTTTCCCCCTTTAAACCCCGCGGGTAAGCCGTGCAATTAATCACCACCTCGCTCACACATACTCGTAACCTGGTTAGCATGGCGGCTAAATTGGGTCTCCGCTCTAATGGGTCCCGTGGGATTATGGGATACCTTTAATTATGACATTACCGCCTCCAGAAATCACGACAGGTCAACGCGCCGTTTATCACTCCAGTCACTTCAACATTCCAGGTTCAAAGGTCATGAGATTGTCAAAAAGCACGGCGGTATCGCTATTCTCGTGCGTTTCAAGTACTACAAAGAGTGTTCTTGGCCAATTTTGAAAGTGTAATTTTACAGACTTTTCAGCTGAAGTCTTGAATAATATTGTTTCATACAACCATGGTACAACTCAGTTTTGCAAAGCTATTTTGCTCATCTATGCTCCCGCACACCTAAAATGTCTCGCAACGATGACTCATAAATAAGTTATGTCAAGTTGTAGCGGTATATTATATGAAATAATAGAAGTAGAAATGCTGACTTTGCCTCGATCAGCCAAAAATCCAGCTTGCTCTTTGTTCGATCTTGTGTCAGTGCGAACCACAATACCAAATCAATTTTTTTTTTTTTTTTTTTTTTGGGGGGGGGGGTCGATCACGACAGAAATCCCTTTTTGCCAGTTTAGAGGGAGTCAAAACGACCAAATTTCTTTTCTGTTTCAAGGTTTCCAGTGACATATACACAGACCAATGGGGGAATTCTTTGTCTATTATAGTTTTGGACATCAATTTTTAAAAGTTGCAGTGACACGTCCTAATTTTGAGGTATTATACATGATATACCATTACTCCAAAGCTGCATTACAAGTATTATCGCAGTAAAGATACAGTATTAAAACAGGTGAACATTTTCGATAGACATCGTTGATTATTATCGCCGACGCAGTATTGAAAGGAATGCCAGGGAGGGTAATTGTATAACTACTTAAGCTTACACTGGACGCGCATCAATCAAGCGAGAAGCCCGTGAAAATAATTTCTGTCGGAGAGGTAGCAGGTGTAGTGAAATCAAAGCTTGAGAAATATTTGGCCTCTAAAAAACTCCGGCTCGAAAATTAATGCTTTCCCCGGTCTTGTCCCCGATGATAAATCTTGAGCAAACATTACGCGATATATCGGGATGCCCCGGGCACGAATGCGTTGAAACAATAACTGCATCCAAGCTAAAGGATCCGAGACCGAAGCAAATTTGACAGTCGGAGAGGAGGAACTGTAACACGACAAGCGAAGCTCTCGGATAACACGTCCAGCTTTGTAGGGACTATTCCCGCGGTAATCCTGCCGTCTTTGATGTCAGATTTACGATTTTAGTCGAGATTTCACGAAAATTACCCCTTGGATCATAGCGCCAGGGAATACAGGGTTTGAGGAAAAAAATAAGAAAGAAAAAATGGGCCAACGACCATGCCGTCAATGCCGGCCTACCCAGCTCTAAGAATTGATAGCTATCAATTTTGTCACAAATTGTTATGGGAAACTGGGACAACTTCCTATTTTTACGACCCCCGATCGCTGTGGGTAATTCCCAGGACCCAGCTCCAGGGTAGAGCATTTCGCCAAACACAAGCTCCACCACCAAGACCAGGGATCTCTCCTCATCTTCTCCCTCAATCAATGCAGCTCCCTCCTCCATCTATGCTCCCCAATCCGCCGTCCTCCCCGCATTAGAGAGAACGGGAGAATTCGAGCCGAGATTATGTCTAGCGATGACGGCCCGCCTTCCGCCACTCACTCCTGACCCCGCCGCGCCCCATGGCCCGACTCGCGGGGGCATGACAAACGAAGAAGGTTTGACGTGATAAAACCTAACCAAAACTCTATTCAGAGGATGTTTTCTGCCAGTTCAGTTCGTCTATTTACTCCGCTGTAAATCCAGCTCATGGTGGAACAAATCACAATGCCATAATTTGTGACATCGAACCCAAAGAACGAGATAAGTTGGTATCATCTCTAATTGTGACGTCATTGACTGGAGTCACAAGTTTATTCAAAACTCTCACCCTGATTAGACTCGTGCTCCAGGATTTAAAAACAGAGGGTGGACGTGGTACCTCATACTCTCGAGTAAAGCTTGTAAGGGACTGAAAAACAGACTCGCATACCAGTCCGAAACAACTTCCAGCGAGGCATCACAGTGTCAGCTGTTGGTAGTTATTTCGCTGACCTTCTTCGTCTACTAACGCTCCTCATACCTTCGTGGCCAGCAAAAATTGGCTTGTTTCCGTCCCGGTATCGCCATTTATTGACAAATATGTTTGACACAAGGGTTTCTGTCGATGATGAATTGTTTTTACTCGCTCTTCGTGGGGAAATTAAAGCAGCAGCAATAACGACAACAGCAATGATCTTGCAATTACCCATACGCATTTGCTATATAGTTCCATCTTTAAAGTATTCATGGAGAAGAGAATGATAAGTAAACCCACACACACACACACACACACACACACTCACACACACTCACACACACACACAAGCTTGTAAATGCGTCTTTGCAATCTTATACGTTATCATAAACCGGCCATAAATCTTACTTGACAAACAACCAGAACATGATAAATAATTTGACGCAAAAATGCAGTGAATGACCTTCAGTATTTCTTAACGGAGTTGCTTCCTCCAGGAGGGGCCTCATCCTCATTTTTGAAAAAGAAAATGAGAATATCGTGTGTTACTATCTTCATCATTATTATTTCTCACAACTCGATGTTTTCGGTTTGAACTAAACACTCCAATATCAAAGCGACTGTCAAAAAGCCTAGAACGAAGAAAGAGATGTCAAGATTATATCAGTGGGTGGATTCTCGTCAGCGTCCGTACTGAAGAAGTCATCCTAAAGATGGATAGATAAGATATATTATCATCAATATTTTTATTATCATTGTCATTATCATTATTATCGTCATCATCACCATTTTATTATCGTTATCATTATTATTATCATCATCATCATCATCACCAATGAACGAGCACATACACAGGTCTAAACACGCATGCGGGCTTTAGTTATTAGTTTACCTTCAATATCAATGTAATTTTTCTTAAAGATGACCTTAGTCTTCATTTTAGGCTGCAACGTTGTTACATAGTAAATACAATAGTTCGCGAATTGCATGGCAACTGTAAAAATGTCATACTTTTCACCAACATTTTTTCAACTTCTTTTTAAAAAAGTGAATTGCCCTTTTCCACATAAGGAAGCAGTCCTTACAAATTAAACGCTATAATGATAGATCCTCGTTTAATAATGCAATATGACATTTAGGTCACTTAAATCCGTTAAATGTAACAATTAAAAGAAGGTTTCAAACTTCACAGTTGAGATGATATTATTACTGAGGCAATGTCATGTAAGATAATTTGTATTCCTACAAATCAATTCAATAACAGCTAAATTGAGAGGATATATAAAATCCACAATGAGAGAACTATGATATCATTTACAGTCCACATTTTGATGAGGATAACGTGGATAAGCAGCCATGACGTCTCCTGACGGCAAACATCACTTTGGAGGCCTGGGACTAAGCACGGTTGGTGGAGTATGTGTTGAAGCATGTAACTTTCAAAGAAAAGGTATGAAATTTTCGACCTTTTTATACATATATTGTTATAAGTTTCACCCTCTCTCCTTCTCCCCCTCCCCCTCCCCCTCCCCCTAGGCATTGTTTCTCCCTTCTTCGCGTAACAGTGAAAGTAATTTTCGGGGCTATCCTGCAGATATGTGTTGTCCTTATGTGTCTGTCTCCCGTTTTTCTTTCTCTCGCGACTTCTCTGCGCTGTGAGCTCGGAGAACAGATGGCGGAATGGGCAGACTAGATTGAGGAGGGATCCCCACGAGAAGGGAGCGGACTCAGACGTTATGATGGCACCAAACACAGTCGCATCGACTCAACATCAAGTCCAATGCCACGCTCCATTTTAAAGGGACGATTGTCAGATCAGCACTGGGTAATTAGGATGCCCGGGAGTTTCTTTGGTGATGACAAACATAAAACAAGTTTTAGTCAATGCAAGACAAGAAAAACATGTGGACGGGACATTCCCTGCAGGACCGGTAGAGTGTGACAGTTTTACACTCTGATAATGCAGGAAATCCTTGTATATACATGAACTGATATGACAAGAATAAAAAAGTACAATACATCACAGGCCTGTGTAAGGCATGACACTCGTTTTAACCTTCGTGGACATTCATTTCAATTTTCGGAAAGGGAATGCGCAATGACCGAGAAACAGAGAGAGAGAGAGAGGGAATAGCACAATATTCAACTAATCGACAATAAACCACGTGAAAACAGCGAACGTATTTCACTTTTTTGTATTGTTTTGTTTATTTCACGAGGTACAGCGAGAAAGAAGCTTAGAACAGCATTTGCATGCGTGGCTCGCAAAAATGGTGCCTGGCTTGAAGGCTTACTCTTTACATTTAGAGCAAATAACGAACGTATTCACTATTCTTACATCCAGCTTGTTCGTCAGTTCAACACAGATTAAGAAAATTATAATCATATAGATCTCTCAATCACCTACACTACAGGTCTCAACAAAGATTTCTGCTATTGAGCACTTCGACATTTTTACTTCAGAGAGGAAAGCCTAACAATACAGGATTTCAATGGCTTTCCAACTGTGTTTCTCCCTCGATATATCCGCTGCGTGAAAACTCAATTGAAATAAAGCATTTCACGAAAATTTAACGTACTGTAATCGACACCTATTGTACATTGATATTATACATGTACACTCGTGAATATTCACCTGTAAAGATCAGTCAGAGCTTTTGACCAACAAATATTCAACAGGAAAAAAGGTACAACATTCTATGCCATTACGTTCGTCAAAACTAATGTATCTAGAAATAGCATGATCATATAAAATATGAAAATGAGGCAATTTTGCATTGTGTCATTTCCAGCTCTGTGGGTTTTTCTGAACAGATTTCCGTACCTCAGATGTGAAAGGCAATAAGGTTTTCGACAGTAAAAGTCGCTGACGTCATGCAGAGTAGGGGTGATCCACATCTACCCACACACTTTTCATATGTAAACACGTGATAAATTACCGAGTATCAGCTCAGATGTACACCTCGATACCAGGACACCTCGACAAATCTTGTCTGCCAAATTCAATTCGGTGTAATTGGTTGTCGATACCGGGGAACTTCAGCGGGCTGCCCATTTGCGTATGGCAATATGGCGGCAGCAGACAGAGCCCCATCGACACTTGTCAAGCCCTGTGCTGTCAACACTGCGGCCAAGATTGAGCGATGGAACACGTAATTCGACAACATGTTGCTTTTTCTGCCAGTGCTGCCTGCGAATGTACTTCACGCCCTCCTCGCTCGTTCTCTCTTGTTCACATTTATTTGGGCTACAAATGAGCGCTGATTGGATTTGGCGGGGTCTTTATCGAATCGCTTAACCACCTGAAAGTTTGGATTGTGAATGAGTTTAGGGGGCCAAGGGATGCGAATATACGGGGGGGGGGGGAGGGAAGGGGGTAGTCGAGCCTAGAAAAGAGAAGAGGACTTTTACGCTACGAACCGTAATGACTCGTTTCGTTTTCAAGAGGATGAGTGCTTGGGTTTGTGACAGGAGGCCGGTGTGATTATCACTCAGCTAGGATTGTTTCAATCGAATTTGCACTTAAAGGCAACGAGTCTGCTCTCTTGGCCCAGATTTTCTCCAAGCATGCTGATATGCTGATATTACACATGGGCACTAAATGCACGTCACTTTCGCACCGACATGCTGGATCGTGATTTGAAGAGATCATCGTGATCTCGCCGTTAAACTGTGACGCCATGATGGATTATGGCAAGATCCAAATTCATTATCATCACTGAGAAGTAGACATGGGTTACAGAAGAAAAAAAAAAAACAAACAAGGAAATACGAATTATTTGTGAAGTAGTCATGCTGATATCGATGGCAATGATGGTTGGGGTGCTGTGGCTTCGTGGATAAGACTCTCGACTCCCAATCGGAGGACCCCGAGTTCAATTCCCGCCTAGTGCTTACGTCCTTGGACGAGATGTTTTACCCACCACGTCCCTCTCGACCTAGGTGTCCTAAATGAGTACCTGGCAACTCTGGGGGTAATAATAAAGACAGGACCCTCTCGTAGAGCACTGGCCACACTGAAGAGGCTACCCTGGATAAAGAAGACCTGATGATGATGATGATGATGATGATGACGATGATTGTGGTTTTCACTGTCATTTGACATCTAACATCAAAAAGTGTCATTGCTTTATCATTACGATGAACACATGAACACAAATGAAAATTTGATCAAAATCGGATGAGATTTAAGAAAGTCATAACATTTTGATTTCGCTAAATTTTCACGTAAACAATTCTTGAACAGTCAGTATGAATAATACTTTGCTAATAGTGAAGTGATGATGTCATCCCCTCACAACTTGTCATAAAGTTTGTACACAAAATATTGAAATTTACACTTTTTCATCCAAATGCAGTTACACCCCAGTAGCAAATTCTGATATGTCTAACCACGATCTAACTGGCCGTTATTCTGAACAGGAAGGTCAAAAGGTGAGATGTCTCAACTTCCGGTTCTGAAGTTATTAAATATCATTGATAACATTATGCTTTACAGTTCAATAACTAAAACAATGAATTTCCGTCACTTTTTTTAAACATGATCAATGGATAATTGTGAGACGATGCATCATTAGCTGATTAATTTGCATATGTTCATATCAACTCTACGAGAACAGTTCTGCAGAAACTAACGAAATTTCACAATGTCATAACTTTTTTATCAGATTTTGATCAGGGAGTCACCTCCCTGTTTTGATCAAGTTTTCACTGTTGTACTCGTAAGATTTCACTCGTTCTTATCAGACTAACTGGACTGGAATTCACATAAGTGGCCTTTCTCTACATGAATAACATAGTGTTTGCCATGTTTTGTCTTGTTATCAAATTGTTAGTAACGTGTTTCTCTGTTTTGTTCTGATTATATGTTTGATACTACTATACTATGTTCCCTTTTTGATCACTGTAGTCTTTTATAATTCTTCATGATTTCAAAAGAATTGCGTGACAATAACTTTATTCTTCAGACGTTCTTTTGAGATTCCATTTACGGCATGATACTGAGGTGATAAAATAATAACGACAGTTTGCTTGTATCATGCAGGGATTGATAACGATGGAGAAAATTGTTCGTCCTTTTAATTTTGCTTTATTTCACACTGTGTGTGAATTTTAAAGTGGTTGACCAATGACTGACGAAATGACAGAAATGAAACGTATTACGCACAAGTAACGTTGAGAGACGTTAATTTCTAATTCAGTCGTCTTCCAGTACAGCGGTTCTACGAAGATATCTGCTGATTAATCAAATTTGGAAAGAGTAGGTTAACAAAAACCGATGTTGGTATTTGACGTTACAGAAAGGCACAATGATTGAACTTTTCGCAATGTAATTACAACGAAAACACATCGCAATGCTTGGGTAAACGATCATGTGAAACTATGCAGTGAAACAGACATTGTGCTATGTGGAGCAGACGTGGACCAAGGGATGCACTCACTGATTCTCGCATACTCGTACCAGGGAGGTGAGACATCTCCCTGCTCTTACCAATCCGCTATATGCCATCACAGGGAGGACTGTACGGTGATGAAACTTCTAGTTTGGGAGGAGCTGACTTTTTACCAACAACAAGCGCAACCACGAGAATACGTAAACTTACCAGGGAGGTGAGACTTTATGTCTCACCTCCCTGAACTTACACATCACTGCTGTACAATACCGTAACCAGCTAGTCACGTGATCAACTATGGATCAACTATGATCACATGATTTTTTTTTTCTACTATTTGCTAAACAGGAGTAACGATGTGTCATTTTGCTCCACGGTGAAAACGTTTGTTTGTTTGTTTGTTTATTTCCATCTGAGAAGATGGCTGGATAGCCCATATTCAGCTACGTCAAGCTGGTCTCCCGTTGACAGGGCGGACATGCAAGAAACAAGCAAAAATCTATCGAGCCTGCTCTAACTTTACCAGACATTGCCAATCGTAATGAAGAGGGTGGACAACACTAAAACAAGACCCCCATTGCTTGTGCACATTGTCCGAAGGCACAGAGACAATAAGGCAATAACTACATAGCTTGAGATTTGTTTAAACAACTAGGTTTAATTGGATGGATGGCTATAATTGTTTAAGAGAGCAGGCATTTGGGGGCTCAAAGACATTATTTACCATTTGCAGATAAAACAAAAACCCAGCTTTAATGCTTCATTTATAGTTCTAAAATGTGAGCAAGGGATAGAAACAACCAATCCAAAAAAAAAAAAAATAATAATAATCAGTATGATCAGTGTTAAGTATTGTTGAATATACAAAATGTGAACAATAGTTATGATAAAATTGTTTCTAGAATAAACCGTCTACAGTTATCATGGTTATGGTTTATTGAGAAAGATAGTGATGTATTTTAGGCTTTATGTTGAGTTTTCTTAAAATGGTAGGATGTTTTGTGATACAACTGACCTACACATGCAACAAATGTGATAACTCGGACATTTCTAAATCACTGCTCTTATTGTAAGGTTTATGAAGAGGGAAAATTTGCACTGTAATCAAGACAGCAACATCAAGAAGAGATAACATCGCTTAAGTCAATTGGAAGTTCGATGAGATTAAAATGACACCTTAAAGGACAAGTTCACCTTCATTAACATAAGGACTGAGAGAATGTAGCAATATTAGTAGAACACATCATTGAAAGTTTGAGGAAAATCGGACAATCCGTTCAAAAGTTATGAATTTTTGAAGTTTTTGTGCAGTCACCGCTGGATGAGAAGACTACTGCAGTGTATGATGTCATATGCGTACAACAATATAAGGAAAATATAAAGGGAATTTCACAAAATTTCATCTTTTGAAAAAAGTACACATTCCCTTGACTTGTTACTGACATAATATGTTATGGGTAATATATTCCCATTGCCTTTAGAAAGAGGCAAGTCAAGTGCTCTTATATTATGCGAAAAAAGTGAAAATATGTTGAATTTTCTTTACATTTTCTTTATACTGTTGTACTCATATGACATCACGAGCCTTAGTAGTCTCCTCATCCAGCGGTTCCAACACAAAAATTTAAAAAATTCATAACTTTTGCATCGATTATCCAATTTTCCTCAAACTTTCACTGATGTGTTCTACTAATATTGCTGCATTCTCTCAATCCTTATGTTAATGAAGATGAACTTGTCCTTTAACGTCTCCAACCATCACACCGGAATTCACCATCGTCATACTGGAAAGAAAGACTGGCGATGTTTTGCATCATAACACTGATACGTATAAATTGACTGAATGATCATCACAATCTGGCAAGATTCGAGCAGTATCCATTTTCGTTAATATCTTTCTTTATTCTTTCTTTCTTTCTTTTCAGCAGAATCAACTGATTTTATCATTACTCTTTATCTATTTTTTCCGAGCAGAAAAGACTGAGAAATGCCTACCAAATGCTACACCTTATACAAGAGACAGGTGAAACAAATGGCTTTACTTGTCCACGCTTTTGTGTTGGAACTGAACGTGTATATGCCTGAGAGTTAAATCATTATGTTAATCTTCGATTTTTTTTTTGTTGCTCCGCTAAAGACCGATGAGGGGGCGTTTTGACTGGCAAGGTCAGTATATGGAGTCACTCACTCATAATACTTTATTTGGTGTGATGCCCTGCGCCCCTGGCTGGTTAGATCTAAATTCAGATTCAAAGTTTTGTTAACTCAAAGCCTCTTCGACAAAAATAATGAAAACAAACCACCATAATAATAATAAAAGCGCAAATTTCATTCATAACCACTTAGGACCTTGTTCCTTGAAAAGGAAAAAAATCTTTGGACTATTCCAGCCATATGATAATTCATTCAATATCATAACAAAGTTGAATAGTAAATTTATGTTTAGTCATGTTATCAAAGGAAAAGCAAAATGGCGGTTATAGTTTTTGCCCACTGAAGCGAAAATGTCTACATAAAATTTGGGAAATGTGTGACTATAGTTCACTATGAAATCGAGACTTTTTCCTTCAACGTCTCCTGAGGCGAGTGTTTGGAATACATGGTGTGCACGATCATCTAAAAACCAATGCATAAAAAACAAATAGGGGAAGAAGATCGATGATGAAAATATTCATAACGCCAGAATGTATCAGATGTGCACGCTTTAACGCCATTTGGTGATTAATGTAATATGAGGGAAAGACTGTTTGCACAACGGCTCAAACAAACGCTGCTGTATGGCACAAGTACCTCCCCATCAATCGCTATAGATGTTTTCTTTTATTTTGTAGTTATTTCGCGCCATAAACAGCATTAAACTCCGGGGGGGGGGGGGGTGTCATTTTCGTCAAGTCTTCATAGGGAACTTTGTATTTAGAGCGTGATAACATTGTTGGCACATAACTATATTTGACGCGAAATACATAAGCTATGGTTCAAATCTCCGAACGATATATCTATCTATTTCTGTTCGTTTCTGTACTTTGGTATGATCGCTAAAGTGATCTTTCGATACTGTGTCAGCGCGTATAGAGCATTTTCCTTTCCCTAACGTAGTATTATGATCTTGCTGTTCCTGTTCATTTTCAAACCATAAACAAACGCAGAATTGGGTACAGATGCCTGAAAGTTGAAGCTCCGATGATATTTACAGCACTTCGAAATACAAATGCATATGTATGAAGAGAAAAACAAAAATGATTTCACGAATCAGTGAAGAAAAGTGGTCAGCCAGTAAAAGTTTCATCACACAAACGCGATACAATACATGAATCAAAATATCCCAAACCACATCCTCAGAAGTCGGTCATGTTCTACAGAAGAAGCCAAGTGTCCAGAGTGGACATGTCGCTAATTTCCTCGAAGGAAAACCAGCAAGAAATGGGCAACAGAAAAAGCGTCTGTACTTATGACAAAAATAGGAAGGAAACTGTGTCAGAGCCCAGAATGGGGAACATGTGGAGAAAAATTGGGCGCGCAGACAAAAGAGGACGGTTGCTAAGCAGAATCACATGTGAACGACCAAAAAATACTGGATAAAATCAAGGTTTCGGCAACATGAGTTTTTCATTGTTTAATTGCCTGTGCGATACTAGGAAAAAAATGAAAGAAAAACAACAACAGAACCACATGAAGTATGTAGAGCGCCAAAACAAACAACTGACGATATCCCGATGGTGATTACTGAATGAACTTGTCATACAACGTGTCATACTGGCCTAGCAAAACAATCTGTCTGTTTACCCGTGCAATCCCACCCCCCCCCCCCAAAAAAAATAACAACAAACAAACAAACAAACAAACAAATCTCCATGGACATTATCATTAATGACATGTTAAATTTGGGCATCGTATACGTACTTCTGTCATGAAGCTTTGCTACTGAACTCCATTTAAATGTGGACACAAAGATTAAAATATCATGCAGTTTCGAAGGAAAATTCAGGAGTTCTGTTCTTTGGATGTCCAATTATCAAAGGCTGGTTGGGTTACTGATGTTATCAATAACTGAATCACTTCCGTTTATTATGACCCATCAGGTTTAGGATAAGGTAACAACAACAAAAAAAAAAACAACGAAAAATTAAGAGCAAACATAATTTTGAATCAGTTAATTATTACACAACAGCAAATTCTACCGCACAAAAGGGTTTAAAATCCTTATGATGCGTCTCTCTTATATAATATTATGACCAACATTACGGGTGAAAAAACAAATAAACAAACAAACATGTAGTTTACTTGTCTGCGCGTTCGTTTGTTCTGAATTTCGGTTGGATTGTTGGTTGTTTGTTTCATTAACGCATCGAAGGATTAAAAAAAAAATTATTATAGCTCGGACAAAAACTATAAGGCAGCAGCTTGGCAGTTTGGGGTTGAAGAAGAATACCAAGATTTGCAAATTCTCAGTTGATAAGTCACAACAACTTACGACTGTATGGTAACATTATTGCGGAGGTCCATGTAGAAGGGGATTACGTTGGATATTTCACGACAATCAATTCTCGGTATGTTTTTGTGAAAAAGCGCTGGAAACGAATGGCGGCAGCTGCGCTGTATTACGCATCCCATGTGGCTTGCGAGTTGATTTATCGCCCTCCAAATTTGCCGAAGCTGTAATTGTTGATTTGGATGGGTGTCCGTACTCGGTCCTATGCGACCGGGATTATAATAGTGACGTCACAAAGCATTTATGCTCAACACAACATCCGAAATTGGCCCCTTGTTGACGATTATGTGGGACTATGCATGACACGGGCCCAGCGGTCCGAACACAAAATTAGGATTGTTTGTCACTAGGAATGTCTGTACAACTGTGCTGAAGCAGGATACTAAATACAAGTCCTGCTATTTTGAGTGTTACACTAGAAAAAATAACGTTTATACTTATTCTTTTTTTATATTTCCCCATACTAAAGAGAAGAGTGCTAACGTAACAGGAATCATAAGTAATAATGATCACTTGGTAAACTATAAGCACGAGAGGAATGATGATTATCCAATAACGGACAAACTTTCATCATCACTGTCATTTAGTCGTAACTGATATTAGTTATTACATTGACACTGTCACTCCCAAGCCCTAAAACCAACATAATAACCATTAGTATCAGTGGATTACCATTATCACCGTTATCTTCATCATCACTATTATTTGTAGCAGTAGATGTAGTAGACATATAGTAGTCATGGTAGTAGTAGTAGTAGTAGTAGTAGTAGTAGTAGTAGTAGTATGTGGTAGTAGTAAATAGTAAGTAGGCTACTGTCATTCTGCAGTGTATTCGTGTTCTTGTAGCAGAAGCAAATGTACATTAGTCATTAGTATAAATATTATGGAGTAAGAGAAAAGTATACCCTGTAAACTGCACTCCCTATTGGCACCGTCTATAAAATAATTACAGTGTTAAGCATACTTACAAAAAAAAAATACGTATAATATGGGAAAAATGGAATTGCCTTCCATAAAAGAATACTTTCTTAACAACCGAAATTTCGTCAATTCGCTGAATTCATTTTCCAACAGCCACACGGAATAATACAATAAACTTCGATCATCATCAGTATCTACGTCTCAATTTGGTATCGTAAATATTAATATAATAGGAGAGTAACTGAAAATTTCTCAGTATAATATAGAGCCGATATTCATGCAAGACAATGATGAGAAATTATGTGGATAATCGCTTAGCTTTGGAAAGTCCATATCACAGAACTGTGGTGAACGAATTAAAGCTTGCCTACGGTTGGTAGAAAGTTAAGTACATAATTAGAGCTTTCAACCAAAAGGCGCTAAATCCATTTAAAATGATGGATTTAGCGCCTTTTGGAAGCAAGCTCTTCAATTATGCTTACCTCAACCAATGATTCTTTTTTCTCTTTATTTTTAAATCATGTGTTAATGGCGGTTTTCAGAACTTCTTAATCATACTTTTAGAAAACCCGTACTCAGTGCATCAACGTCATCATTCCACGTGTAGTAAGATGTTTCCTTTGCATACAGCAAGTGAGAGAAATGGAATATTATGAATATGCCTTCTCATTTATTATCATTATACTTTCTCTCCGAGAAAGGTCAAGGGCATAAGGTGAGCTCGAAGTCTTACCTGTAGAAGCCGTGTTTTATCGGTGGGCCGCCATGCTATTCCACGCGCCTTCCATTCGCCAGACAGAGAATGCATAACTGAGTCTTTCATGTGCCATGTACGTGCAACTTCCGACCATTTTCTGGTCCTCCTCGTCGCTCTTGAGCACTTGGAAAAGGAAATCAATGTAGCGCGACGCCAGTTTCAGCGTCTGAATCTTGCTGAGTTTGTCTGATGGTAAGGTAGGGATTATCTTTCTCAGGTTGGCGAAGGCCTCGTTCAGGGATTGGGTGCGTTGTCGCTCTCGCACGTTTGCGAGAACGCGCTGGTTTTGGAGTTCTTCGTAAGACTGAGGTCCCTTCCGCCTGATCTTGTGGTGTGACATGCTCCCGCTGCCCGTTGACGAACCATCGTCGCTACTGTCCCCGAGTTGGGACTCGTCCTCGCCTTCCGAGCGGCGGTACCGTCGTTTCCGGCCGTATCGATGCTGCTTCATCGTCTCGTCGTCGAGTTCAAAGTGGTCTCTCATTGTCATGTCCATTTCTGGCTCCCGTTTCACGCCTACATCGTCACAGCGTCCGTTCATGTACTTCATGCCGCCTCCACCATTTAGCGCTAAGTTTTCGGGGTTCATTTTCTGAGCGTGTACCATGTCCCCACCGATGTACTCGCGTGGGTCGTACTCAAAGCTGCAGTAAACCCCGCCGAAATTTGTCGCGGTTCCGTAGCTGGTCTTCCAGCGGCTATCGTCGTAGGCATAGACGCCGTTGCCAACCGTAACTCCCCCACCTCCACTTCCGTAGCGCACGATCTGATCCGTCGTTGCGAGTCCCGTAGAGGTCTGGTGTCGACTTGTATAAGGGTGCACTGTCGTAGTCCCAGTCAATGGATTCACTGTAAGTAATAAATAGAGTAACGAAAATCAGCAGGTTGCCTGTTAGATGGCTGATGTGTCGCGCGCATGCAGTTACAAACTCGGCGTGATGCTTATGAGCGATGTGTGTCATGGGGAAAAGTCGGGCGTGCTGTATGGCAAGGTGATGCTGTCACCACGCTGCGTGCTAGCTAGCGGGACTTGGGGGCGGGGCCTGTACGCCACACTGAACCGGAATGCCAGTCTTGTTTCTACCAATCCCAGCGGATTCGCTCTTCTTCTGCCCGCTGTCCCTCCCTCTTATTGCTAACCATTGTTTTTGAAAACAACGCCACAACATTTTTGGTTTTGCTCTATACTTTATCATTTTGGCAATGCTTCGTAGCTATTCACGCGCTAGATAAAAAGGTACAAAACAGACGCTCGAAAAGACACAAAAATGTTCGTTCGAATTCTTGACGTTAAAACTGCGGCAAAGTGGATAAATGAGAACGTTTGTTCTTCATATACGTTTCACTATTACTTTATATTCTGATATTGTAATCACATCGATTTTGACTCACAAGAATCATCATTAATCGCAAATGCTAGAGCGTGAATCAAAACAACATTTCCAATGCGCAGAAACACTCATCTACCGAGTTGTTGCGAATATTTCAAGAGTGTTGGTCTAGAAGTACCCCGAATATTCGTAATTCACGCTACCTCGAGGACAAGTTCTCGGTGAACTTGGGGCCCAGGCCAAGTAAAGAAACGATACAAGACGGTCCCCGAGGGTGATATTTTCCGCTATCATTATTGGTGACTCATCTCGGGCTATCATAGCCCTCTGAACAAAGCGGCTGACAGCATAGATTTATTGCGATACGTGTATTCTATTTATTTCCCCTTCTTGGTTGGTACTCACTCCCATTTCACGTTAGTCACAGGATTAAACAGTCACGATTTACTGCACAAACGTTAAAGGGAACGCTCTGACTTGATGATGACCATCGCTTATCATTTCTAAGGGGATTTTCATCTATCTCAAGATCAAAGGAGTTCATTCGTCAATGAACTTGGACCGAACTTATATATCAGACCGTAATAAGCCCCCCCCCCCACAATACTCTTCACAACTTTTTGTTTGTTTGTTAAGCTTGTATGTGATTTTACTACAGGTTCACAAGTTATTAAAATGTTATTTACCAGATGCAAGTAATTTCTTTTCTCTTTCAAGATATGATAATGCAGTAGAATGAAACTCTGCTTGTTATTCGCTGAACAAATCAATTTCGTAATCTTTTTTAATAGTCTTTACTTTGTATAATTTTGTTTTTGTTTCACTTGTGTGTCAAAGAATATCCAACGCATATAAATATGCGATTTTCTAACTTGCCTTAGACCTAAATGGTTTCCTTGGTAACCGTCTACCGGGTGTAGTGAAAATAGACAAATGGATCAGTATCAAAAGTACACCTTAATACCTTTCAGCTGCACAATCAATCATAAAAAGCAAGCTCTCGGGAGCTGGGGTTATGATTGTATCAATATCGAAAAGTCTCTATTTCAGGATCGTTTGCCTTTATAAATATTATGATGATTATTATCAAGGATAGCAGATTGTCTAGGTCGATTAACATCCTAAGAGACATAATGATTGTAAAAGAAAAGTAAGTAAGTAAGTTTGTTTGTTTGTTTGTTTGTTTGTTTGTTTTTGTCTTCTTCACGCAATGTATTTAGGAACTAAATACACACCCGACTTAGTCTATAATGCTCTCTCCTGAATCCTTAAAGGGATCGTATAGTTTTGGTTGAGACTTAACTTCAGGTTTTTATCATTTTCTTCTTCTTCTTTTTTTCTTTTTTTCTTTTTTTTTTTGGTGAGATAGTGAGAAACCTCTTATGAAATATGAAAGAGCATGTAATTCCATGAGGATTTCAACATTTATTTGATGAAAATTGATTCTGAAATGGCTGAGATATCCAAAACAGAGTGATTCTAATAAAGTGTTACTTTGTTTTTGGATGTTTCAGCTATTCCAAATAAACTTTGAATTCCTCTTAAAATTGTATGCTCTGTACTATTTCATAAGTGTTTTCTTGGTATCTCGCAAAAAAGGTAAAGCCCAATTTTCATCTCAACCAATACTGTAGCATCCCTTTAAACTTACCACGATGCGCGACATCCGCCTTAAAGGGATTGTATAGTTTTGGTTGAGACCTAATTTCAGGTTTCTAACATTTTTTGGTGAGATAATGAGAAACCTCATATAAAATATGAAAGAGCATGTATGTTCTCCATGAGGAATTCAAAGTTTATTTGATGAAAATTGGTTTTGAAATGGCTGAGATATCCAAAACAGAGCGATTCTAATAAAGTGTGGGACCCACACTTTATTACGATCACTTTGTTTTACTTTGTTTTTGGATGTTTCAGTTATTCCAAACCTGATTTCCACAGAATAAACTTTGATTTCCTCTTAAAATGGTATGCTCTGTACTATTTTATAAGTGCTTTCTTGGTATCTCGCAAAAAGTTAAAACCCAATTCTCATCTCCACCAATACTGTACCATCCCTTTAAGAATAATAGCAAGAATAACGTTGTTCAAAAGCTGTTTTTTTCTGTTATTCATTGTATTAAAAAAAAGATGAGCATTCTTTATACACACATTCCTTCTCTAAATTTGTTTAAATCAGTGACGAAATTTCATATTGACCGGAAAATATTATTGCAAGCCTGATGTTTTGTGAATGTTAGTATTTAGGTCAAACTTAAAGACGTGAGAAGCCAATACGTTTGAATGGGATATCGTGGTTTGTTTATGATTTCACGTGGGAGCTGGCCTTTAATGGGTAAATGTATCATCTGTCTCGTAAAATAAATATGAGTTCATCTTTCCCCTAGCACCCGCTATTGTGAAAAAGAAAATCAAATTATTTCGACTGTTTTTGTGGTGAAGGAGTTTCCCTAATCCCCAATGGCAGTAGCTAGAGTTGGGCAGGAAGGGCATATAAGGGCAAAGCTTTCTTGCACAACCTCCAGCTTAAAGTCACCTCTTCACGTGACTCTAGGCGAGCCCAAAGACACATCGAAAGTTAAACTCTTGTTCAGAAAAAGAAAGACTGGGGAAAAATGGGCACTTTCCGTTCGGCATGTCAGTCCTGATAGATTGACTTTTTGCCAAATTGTATTAAACTTTTTACTAGAATGGACAAATTCATGAGGACAAGTTCGGAACTTCTTTGAGGCTCAAAATTCAAGGAAGAATAGGAACTGATGCGGGAAAGGCCTGTCTACACTCGTAAGGTCCTGCCTCCCGCCCATACACCAACAATTAAAGGTAAAATATTAGCAAGGTTGTGGAGCGGTGTCCAAGTTCGTTTGCATGAATAGTTCGAATAGCATCAAATGGTATATAGCTCAAATCTCTCCCCTCCCACCCCCCCAAAAAAAAAGTAAGAGAGAGAGAGAGAAAAAAACAACAACTAAAAATCATCCCAGGAGTCTCACACAGAAAAAAGCAATGGAGTAAAAGTAGCTTGAATAATTACTTGTCAAGCAAATGTTTTACAGAAAATTGAAATCACCGTCTGAAAGATTAACAATAACCTCAACGCATCGATGTTCCTTTTTTTTTTCTTTTTTTCTTTTGGAATTTGCTGCAACCATAAAAACGCCACAGACGGACAACGTTGAAACAGAGCAAAGGGTGATATGTCTCTGGTGGGTCCGGTCCAATCTTCATTAACACAAATGCAAAGATTTCCTTACACCGAATGTCAGTTTAGGAGAAATCTTTTGGAGAAATTATGATTGGAAGGAATTCAATGAGAGATGTTTACCACCTTTAATCTTGTCTGTATCACGCGAGCCATGCGTGGGTCTTGCTGTCAGAACTAGCCAAAAAATTCTCACTCCGTCATTTCCAGCGTCACGCATTTTTTCTTCTTTCAATAAGTGTTTGTAAGTTTGCATAACTTGAGGAATAAGGATTTGGATAGAGAGTGTTTGCAGGTAACTACCTTGAATTATCTGGGTATTCTTTATCGCACAACTATTCCGTGTTTCAGTCCATTCAGGAAGAGAAAAAACGCTAGAGTAACGAAAGCCATCCCGGATGTCATATTGTGAATAAAGCAATGACAAGACTGCACCGTCGTGGCTCAAGACCAGTGTGTATGTATTCCTAAAAACACGCGTTTTAGTGTGTTGCTTTTATTGTACATGTTGCTGCCTCGTTGCTTTTTCCTAAAGATGCAGTAAAACTTAATGCAAAGTTTGTAGCTGTTTTGTTTTGATAGTTTGACTGCAATCTCGAAGATTTTTCGCTTCCACAAAAGATGTTTGAATTCACGTGTGTGATTTCAGAACAATACACATAATATGAAAAGGTAACATATATTCTCTTGAAGTATTCCCAGAATTGAGATCCGAGGCATTGTTATCGTAGCTGTGGGACTCATTGCCATGCCGTGTGTTGTTCTCTGTGTTTGCACAGATTATAGGTGATAGATTTTACTTGCGTCGCGTGGACAAACCAGTGGAGCGGGCTATCACGTTTCCCGCCTTTGTCATATCACAAATGGCGGGCTATTAGTATTGTGATGGTATATGTTTATAATAGTCTGCTATGCGACTCATATCGAATGATAAAGACGTAATCGCGCGGTGAGAGATGGCCATGAAATACCATATACCGGGCAGTCGACAACTTAATAACGTTATCAGATGTGATCTATATACATTAGAAAGTGCTCCTCTTCAAA